>NW_027596506.1:0-259642 GCF_964194155.1 Cetorhinus maximus
TCCAGGATTTTGTCCCGTGTGTGGTGTAGGTACACCCACGGCGCTGTTAGAGAGGGAGTTCCAGGATTTTGTCCGTGTGGTGTAGGTACACCCACGGCGCTGTTAGGGAGGGAGTTCCAGGATTTTGTCCGTGTGGTGTAGGTACACCCACAGCGCTTTTAGGGAGGGAGTTCCAGGATTTTGTCTCTGTGATGTAGGTACACCCACAGCGCTGTTAGGGAGGGAGTTCCAGGATTTTGTCCGTGTGGTGTAGGTACACCCACAGCGCTGTTAGGGAGGGAGTTCCAGGATTTTGTACCGTGTGTGGTGTAGGTACACCCACGGCGCTGTTAGGGAGTGAGTTCCAAGATTTTGTCCGTGTGGTGTATGTACACCCACGGCGATGTTAGGGAGGGAGTTCCAGGATTTTGTCCCTGTGATGTAGGTACACCCACAGCGCTGTTAGGGAGGGAGTTCCAGGATTTTGTACCGTGTGTGGTGTAGGTACACCCACGGCGCTGTTAGGGAGGGAGTTCCAGGATTTTGTCCGTGTGGTGTAGGTACACCCACGGCGATGTTAGGGAGGGAGTTCTAGGATTTTGTCCCTGTGGTGTAGCTACACCCACGGCGCTGTTAGGGAGGGAGTTCAGGGATTTTGTCCCGTGTGGTGTAGGTACACCCACGGCACTGTTAGGGAGGGAGTTCCAGGATTTTGTCCGTGTTGTGTAGGTACAACCACGGCGCTGTTAGGGAGGGTGTTCCAGGATTTTGTCCCCGTGTGGTGTAGGTACACCCACGGCGCTGTTAGAGAGGGAGTTCCAGGATTTTGTCCGTGTGGTGTAGGTACACCCACAGCGCTGTTAGGGAGGGAGTTCCAGGATTTTGTCCGTGTGGTGTAGGTACACCCACAGCGATGTTAGGGAGGGAGTTCCAGGATTTTGTCCGTGTGGTGTAGGTACACCCACAGCGATGTTAGGGAGGGAGTTCCAGGATTTTGTCTCTGTGGTGTAGGTACACCCACGGCGCTGTTAGGGAGGGAGTTCCAGGATTTTGTCCGTGTGGTGTAGGTACACCCACGGCGCTGTTAGGGAGGGAGTTCCAGGATTTTGTCCGTGTGGTGTAGGTACACCCACAGCGCTTTTAGGGAGGGAGTTCCAGGATTTTGTCTCTGTGATGTAGGTACACCCACAGCGCTGTTAGGGAGGGAGTTCCATTATTTTGTCCGTGTGGTGTAGGTACACCCACAGCGCTGTTAGGGAGGGAGTTCCAGGATTTTGTACCGTGTGTGGTGTAGGTACACCCACGGCGCTGTTAGGGAGGGAGTTCCAAGATTTTGTCCGTGTGGTGTATGTACACCCACGGCGATGTTAGGGAGGGAGTTCCAGGATTTTGTCCCTGGGATGTAGGTACACCCACAGCGCTGTTAGGGAGGGAGTTCCAGGATTTTGTACCGTGTGTGGTGTAGGTACACCCACGGCGCTGTTAGGGAGGGAGTTCCAGGATTTTGTCCGTGTGGTGTAGGTACACCCACGGCGATGTTAGGGAGGGAGTTCTAGGATTTTGTCCCTGTGGTGTAGCTACACCCACGGCGCTGTTAGGGAGGGATTTCCGGGATTTTGTCCCGTGTGGTGTAGGTACACCCACGGCACTGTTAGGGAGGGAGTTCCAGGATTTTGTCCGTGTGGTGTAGGTACAACCACAGCGCTGTTAGGGAGGGAGTTCCAGGATTTTGTCCGTGTGGTGTAGGTACACCCACAGCGCTGTTAGGGAGGGAGTTCCAGGATTTTGTCCGTGTGGTGTAGGTACACCCACAGCGCTGTTAGGGAGGGAGTTCCAGGATTTTGTCCCGTGTGGTGTAGGTACACCCACGGCGCTGTTACGGAGGGAATTCCAGGATTTTGTCCGTGTGGTGTAGGAACACCCACGGCGCTGTTAGGGAGGGAGTTCCAGGATTTTGTCCCGTGTGGTGTAGGTACACCCACGGCGCTGTTAGGGAGAGAGTTCCAGGATTTTGTCCCTGTGGTGTAGGTACACCCACGGCGCTGTTAGGGAGCGAGTTCCAGGATTTTGTCCCTGTGGTGTAGGTACACCCACGGCGCGGTTAGGGAGGGTGTTCCAGGATTTTGTCCCGTGCGGTGTAGGTACACCCACGGCGCTGTTAGGGAGGGAGTTCCAGGATTTTGTCCCCGTGTGTTGTAGGTACACCCACGGCGCTGTTAGGGAGCGAGTTCCAGGATTTTGTCCACGTGGTGTAGGTACACCCACGGCGCGGTTAGGGAGGGAGTTCCAGGATTTTGTCCTGTGCGGTGTAGGTACACCCACGGCGCTGTTAGGGAGGGAGTTCCAGGATTTTGTCCCCGTGTGGTGTAGGTACACCCACGGCGCTGTTAGGGAGTGAGTTCCAGGATTTTGTCCGTGTGGTGTAGGTACACCCAAGGCGCTGTTAGGGAGGGAGTTCCAGGATTTTGTCCCCGTGTGGTGTAGGTACACCCACGGCGCTGTTAGGGAGGGAGTTCCAGGATTTTGTCCCGTGTGGTGTAGGTACACCCACGGCGCTGTTAGGGAGGGAGTTCCAGGATTTTGTCCGTGTGTTGTAGGTACACCCACGGCGCTGTTAGGGAGGGAGTTCCAGGATTTTGTCCGTGTGGTGTAGGTACACCCACGGCGCTGTTAGGGAGGGAGTTCCAGGATTTTGTCCGTGTGGTGTAGGTACACCCACGGCGCTGTTAGGGAGGGAGTTCCAGGATTTTGTCCGTGTGGTGTAGGTACACCCACGGCGCTGTTAGGGAGGGAGTTCCAGGATTTTGTCCCTGTGGTGTAGGTACACCCACGGCGCAATTAGGGAGGGAGTTCCAGGATTTTGTCCCGTGCGTTGTAGGTACACCCACGGCGCTGGTATGGAGGGAGTTCCAGGATTTTGTCCCCGTGTGTTGTAGGTACACCCACGGCGCTGTTAGGGAGCGAGTTCCAGGATTTTGTCCCTGTGGTGTAGGTACACCCACGGCGCGGTTAGGGAGGGAGTTCCAGGATTTTGTCCCGTGCGGTGTAGGTACACCCACGGCGCTGTTAGGGAGGGAGTTCCAGGATTTTGTCCCCGTGTGGTGTAGGTACACCCACGGCGCTGTTAGGGAGCGAGTTCCAGGATTTTGTCCCTGTGGTGTAGGTACACCCACCGCGCGGTTAGGGAGGGACTTCCCGGAATTTGTCCGTGTCGTGTAGGTACACCCACAGTGCTGTTAGTGAGGGAGTACCAGGATTTTGTCCCCGTGTGGTGTAGGTACTCCCACGGCGCTGTTAGGGAGGGTGTTCCAGGATTTTGTGTGTGGTGTAGGTACACCCACAGCGCTGGTAGGGAGGACCTTCCAGGATTTTGTGTGTGGTGTAGGTACACCCACGGCGCTGTTAGGGAGGGAGTTCCAGGATTTTGTCCGTGTGGTGTAGGTACACCCACGGCGCTGTTAGGGAGGGAGTTCCAGGATTTTGTCCGTGTGGTGTAGGTACACCCACAGCGCTGTTAGGGAGGGAGTTCCAGGATTTTGTCCGTCTGGTGTAGGTACACCCACGGCGCTGTTAGGGAGGGAGTTCCAGGATTTTGTCCGTCTGGTGTAGGTACACCCACAGCGCTGTTAGGGAGGGAGTTCCAGGATTTTGTCCGTGTGGTGTAGGTACACCCACGGCGCTGTTAGGGAGGGAGTTCCAGGATTTTGTGTGTGATGTCGGTACACCCACGGCGCAATAAGGGAGGGAGTTCCAGGATTTTGTCCCCGTGGTGTAGGTACACCCACGGCGCGGTTAGGGAGGGAGTTCCTGGATTTTGTCCTGTGCGGTGTAGGTACACCCACGGCGCTGTTAGGGAGGGAGTTCCAGGATTTTGTCCCCGTGTGGTGTAGGTACACCCACGGCGCTGTTAGGGAGTGAGTTCCAGGATTTTGTCCGTGTGGTGTAGGTACACCCAAGGCGCTGTTAGGGAGGGAGTTCCAGGATTTTGTCCCCGTGTGGTGTAGGTACACCCACGGCGCTGTTAGGGAGGGAGTTCCAGGATTTTGTCCCGTGTGGTGTAGGTACACCCACGGCGCTGTTAGGGAGGGAGTTCCAGGATTTTGTCCGTGTGGTGTAGGTACACCCACGGCGCTGTTAGGGAGGGAGTTCCAGGATTTTGTCCCTGTGGTGTAGGTACACCCACGGCGCTGTTAGGGAGGGAGTTCCAGGATTTTGTCCGTGTGGTGTAGGTACACCCACGGCGCTGTTAGGGAGGGAGTTCCAGGATTTTGTCCGTGTGGTGTAGGTACACCCACGGCGCTGTTAGGGAGCGAGTTCCAGGATTTTGTCCGTGTGGTGTAGGTACACCCACGGCGCGGTTAGGGAGGGAGTTCCAGGATTTTGTCCTGTGCGGTGTAGGTACACCCACGGCGTTGTTAGGGAGGGAGTTCCAGGATTTTGTCCCCGTGTGTTGTAGGTACACCCACGGCGCTGTTAGGGAGCGAGTTCCAGGATTTTGTCCCCGTGGTGTAGGTACACCCACGGCGCGGTTAGGGAGGGAGTTCCAGGATTTTGTCCTGTGCGGTGTAGGTACACCCACGGCGCTGTTAGGGAGGGAGTTCCAGGATTTTGTCCCCGTGTGGTGTAGGTACACCCACGGCGCTGTTAGGGAGTGAGTTCCAGGATTTTGTCCGTGTGGTGTAGGTACACCCAAGGCGCTGTTAGGGAGGGTGTACCAGGATTTTGTCTGTGTGGTGTAGGTACACCCACATCGCTGTTAGGGAGGGTGTTCCAGGAATTTGTCCGTGTGGTGTAGGTACACCCACGGCGCTGTTAGGGAGGGAGTTCCAGGATTTTGTCCGTGTGGTGTAGGTACAGCCACGGCACGGTTAGGGAGGGAGTTCCAGGATTTTGTCTGTGTAGTGTAGGTACACCCACGGCGCTGTTAGGGAGGGAGTTCCAGGATTTTGTCCGTGTGGTGTAGGTACACCCACGGCGCTGTTAGGGAGGGAGTTCCAGGATTTTGCCCGTGAGGTGTAGGTACACCCACGGCGCTGTTAGGGAGGGAGTTCCAGGATTTTGTCCCTGTGGTGTAGGTACACCCACGGCGCTGTTAGGGAGGGAGTTCCAGGATTTTGTCCCTGTGGTGTAGGTACACCCACGGCGCTGTTCGGGAGTAAGTTCCTGGATTTTGTCCCGTGTGTGGTGTAGGTACACCCACGGCGCTGTTAGGAGGAAGTTCCAGGATTTTGTCCCGTGTGTGGTGTAGGTACACCCACGGCGCTGTTAGGGAGGGATGTCCAGGATTTTGTCCGTGTGGTGTAGGTACACCCACGGCGCTGTTAGGGAGAGAGTTGCAGGATTTTGTCCCTGTGGTGTAGGTACACCCACGGCGCTATTCGGGAGGGAGTTCCAGGATTTTGTCCCCGTGTGTTGTAGGTACACCCACGGCGCTGTTAGGGAGTGAGTTCCAGGATTTTGTTCCGTGTGTGGTGTAGGAACACCCACGGCGCTGTTAGGGAGGATTTCCAGGATTTTGTCCCGTTTGTGGTGTAGGTACACCCACGACGCTGTTCGGGAGGGAGTTCCAGGATTTTGTCCCTGTGGTGTAGGTACACCCACGCTGCTGTTAGGGAGTGAGTTCCAGGATTTTGTCCCGTGTGTGGTGTAGGTACACCCACGGCGCTGTTAGGGAGGAACTTCCAGGATTTTGTCCTGTGTGTGGTGTAGGTACACCCACAGCGCTGTTAGGGAGGGAGTTCCAGGATTTTGTCCGTATGGTGTAGGTACACCCACGGCGCTGTTAGGGAGGGAGTTCCAGGATTTTGTCCGTGTGGTGTAGGTACACCCACGGCGCTGTTAGGGAGGGAGTTCCACGATTTTGTCCCCATGTGGTGTAGGTACACCCACGGCGCTGTTAGGGAGGGTGTTCCAGGATTTTGTCCCTGTTGTGTAGGTACACCCACGGCGCTGTTAGGGAGTTTGTTCCTGGATTTTGTCCCGTGTGTGGTGTAGGAACACCCACGGCGCTGTTAGGGAGGAAGTTCCTGGATTTTGTCCCGTTGGTGGTTTAGGTACACCCACAGCGCTGTTAGGGAGGGAGTTCCAGGATTTTGTCCGTGTGGTGTAGGTACACCCACGGCGCTGTTAGTGAGTGAGTTCCAGGATTTTGTCCCGTGTGTGGTGTAGGTACACCCACGGCGCTGTTAGGGATGAAATTCCAGGATTTTGTCCCGTGTGTGGTGTAGGTACACCCACAGCGCTGTTAGGGAGGGAGTTCCAGGATTTTGTCCGTGTGGTGTAGGTACACCCACGGCGCTGTTAGCGAGGGTGTTCCAGGATTTTGTCCCGTGTGGTGTAGGTACACCCACGGCGCTGTTAGGGAGGGAGTTCCAGGATTTTGTCCGTGTGGTGTAGGTACACCCACGATGCTGTTAGACTGGGAGTTCCAGGATTTTGTCCCCGTGTGGTGTAGGTACACCCACGGCGCTGTTAGGGAGGGACTTCCTGGATTTTGTCCCTGTGGTGTAGGTACACCCACGGCGCTGTTAGGGAGGGAGTTCCAGGATTTTGTCCCCGTGTGGTGGAGGTACACCCACGGCGCTGTTAGGGAGGGAGTTCCAAGATTTTGTCTCTGTGGTGTAGGTACACCCACGGCGCTGTTAGGGAGGGAGTTCCAGGATTTTGTCCGTGTGGTGTAGGTACACCCACGCCGCTGTTAGGGAGGGATTTCCAGGATTTTGTCCGTGTGATGTAGGTACACCCATGCCGCTGTTAGGGAGGGAGTTCAAGAATTTTGTCCCCGTGTGGTGTAGGTACACCCACAGTGCTGTTAGGGAGGTAGTTCCAGGATTTTGTCCGTGTGGTGTAGGTACACCCACGCCGCTGTTAGGGAGGGAGTTCCAGAATTTTGTCCCCGTGTGGTGTAGGTACACCCACAGTGCTGTTAGGGAGGTAGTTCCAGGATTTTGTCCGTGTGGTGTAGGTACACCCACGCCGCTGTTAGGGAGGGAGTTCCAGGATTTTGTCCGTGTGGTGTAGGTACACCCACGGCGCTGTTACGGAGAGAGTTCCAGGATTTTGTCCATGTGCTGTAGGTACACCCACGGCGATGTTAGGGAGGGAGTTCCAGGATTTTGTCCCTGTGGTGTAGGTACACCCACGGCGCTGTAAGGGAGGGAGTTCCAGGATTTTGTGTGTGGTGTAGGTACACCCATGGTGCAGTTAGGGAGGGTCTTCCAGGATTTTGTCCCGTGTGGTGTAGGTACTCCCACAGCGCTGTTAGGGAGGGAGTTCCAGGATTTTGTCCGTGTTGTGTAGGTACACCCACGGCGCTGTTAGGGAGGGACTTCCAGGATTTTGTCCGTGTGGTGTAGGTACACCCACGGCGCTGTTAGGGATGGAGTTCCAGGATTTTGTCCCCTGTGTGTGGTGTAGGTACACCCACGGCGCTGTTAGGGATGGAGTTCCAGGATTTTGTCCATGTGCTGTAGGTACACCCACGGCGATGTTAGGGAGGGAGTTCCAGGATTTTGTCCCTGTGGTGTAGGTACACCCACGGCGCTGTAAGGGAGGGAGTTCCAGGATTTTGTGTGTGGTGTAGGTACACCCATGGCGCAGTTAGGGAGGGTCTTCCAGGATTTTGTCCCGTGTGGTGTAGGTACTCCCACAGCGCTGTTAGGGAGGGAGTTCCAGGATTTTGTCCGTGTTGTGTAGGTACACCCACGGCGCTGTTAGGGAGGGACTTCCAGGATTTTGTCCGTGTGGTGTAGGTACACCCACGGCGCTGTTAGGGATGGAGTTCCAGGATTTTGTCCCCTGTGTGTGGTGTAGGTACACCCACGGCGCTGTTAGGGATGGAGTTCCAGGATTTTGTCCCTGTGGTGTAGGTACACCCACGGCTCTGTTAGGGAGTGAGATCCAGGATTTTGTCCCGTGTGTGGTGTAGGTACACCCACGGCGCTGTTAGTGAGGAAGTTCCAGGATTTTGTCCCGTGTGTGGTGTAGTTACACCCACAGCGCTGTTAGGGAGGGAGTTCCAGGATTTTCTCCGTGTGGTGTAGGTACACCCACGGCGCTGTTAGGGAGGGAGTTCCAGGATTTTGTCCGTGTGGTGTAGGTACACCCACGGCGCTGTTAGGGAGGGAGTTCCACGATTTTGTCCCCGTGTGGTGTAGGTACACCCACGGCGCTGTTAGGGAGGGAGTTCCAGGATTTTGTCCGTATGGTGTAGGTACACCCACGGCGCTGTTAGGGAGGGAGTTCCAGGATTTTGTCCGTGTGGTGTAGGTACACCCACGGCGCTGTTAGGGAGGGAGTTCCACGATTTTGTCCCCGTGTGGTGTAGGTACACCCACGGCGCTGTTAGGGAGGGTGTTCCAGGATTTTGTCCCTGTGGTGTAGGTACACCCACGGCGCTGTTAGGGAGTTTGTTCCTGGATTTTGTCCCGTGTGTGGTGTAGGAACACCCACGGCGCTGTTTGGGAGGAAGTTCCTGGATTTTGTCCCGTTTGTGGTTTAGGTACACCCACGGCGCTGTTAGGGAGGGAGTTCCAGGATTTTGTCCGTGTGGTGTAGGTACACCCACGGCGCTGTTAGTGAGTGAGTTCCAGGATTTTGTCCCGTGTGTGGTGTAGGTACACCCACGGCGCTGTTAGGGAGGAAATTCCACGATTTTGTCCCGTGTGTGGTGTAGGTACACCCACAGCGCTGTTAGGGAGGGAGTTCCAGGATTTTGTCCGTGTGGTGTAGGTACACCCACGGCGCTGTTAGCGAGGGTGTTCCAGGATTTTGTCCCGTGTGGTGTAGGTACACCCACGGCGCTGTTAGGGAGGGAGTTCCAGGATTTTGTCCGTGTGGTGTAGGTACACCCACGACGCTGTTAGAGTGGGAGTTCCAGGATTTTTTCCCCGTGTGGTGTAGGTACACCCACGGCGCTGTTAGGGTGGGACTTCCTGGATTTTGTCCCTGTGGTGTAGGTACACCCACGGCGCTGTTAGGGAGGGAGTTCCAGGATTTTGTCCCCGTGTGGTGGAGGTACACCCACGGCGCTGTTAGGGAGGGAGTTCCAAGATTTTGTCCCTGTGGTGTAGGTACACCCACGGCGCTGTTAGGGAGGGAGTTCCAGGATTTTGTCCGTGTGGTGTAGGTACACCCACGCCGCTGTTAGGGAGGGAGTTCCAGGATTTTGTCCGTGTGATGTAGGTACACCCATGCCGCTGTTAGGGAGGGAGTTCAAGAATTTTGTCCCCGTGTGGTGTAGGTACACCCACAGTGCTGTTAGGGAGGTAGTTCCAGGATTTTGTCCGTGTGGTGTAGGTACACCCACGCCGCTGTTAGGGAGGGAGTTCCAGAATTTTGTCCCCGTGTGGTGTAGGTACACCCACAGTGCTGTTAGGGAGGTAGTTCCAGGATTTTGTCCGTGTGGTGTAGGTACACCCACGCCGCTGTTAGGGAGGGAGTTCCAGGATTTTTTCCTGTGGTGTAGGTACACCCACGGCGCTGTTACGGAGAGAGTTCCAGGATTTTGTCCATTTGCTGTAGGTACACCCACGGCGATGTTAGGGAGGGAGTTCCAGGATTTTGTCCCTGTGGTGTAGGTACACCCACGGCGCTGTAAGGGAGGGAGTTCCAGGATTTTGTGTGTGGTGTAGGTACACCCATGGCGCAGTTAGGGAGGGTCTTCCAGGATTTTGTCCCGTGTGGTGTAGGTACTCCCACAGCTCTGTTAGGGAGGGAGTTCCAGGATTTTGTCCGTGTTGTGTAGGTACACCCACGGCGCTGTTAGGGAGGGACTTCCAGGATTTTGTCCCTGTGGTGTAGGTACACCCACGGCGCTGTTAGGGATGGAGTTCCAGGATTTTGTCCCCTGTGTGTGGTGTAGGTACACCCACGGCGCTGTTAGGGATGGAGTTCCAGGATTTTGTCCATGTGCTGTAGGTACACCCACGGCAATGTTAGGGAGGGAGTTCCAGGATTTTGTCCCTGTGGTGTAGGTACACCCACGGCGCTGTAAGGGAGGGAGTTCCAGGATTTTGTGTGTGGTGTAGGTACACCCATGGCGCAGTTAGGGAGGGTCTTCCAGGATTTTGTCCCGTGTGGTGTAGGTACTCCCATAGCGCTGTTAGGGAGGGAGTTCCAGGATTTTGTCCGTGTTGTGTAGGTACACCCACGGCGCTGTTAGGGAGGGACTTCCAGGATTTTGTCCGTGTGGTGTAGGTACACCCACGGCGCTGTTAGGGATGGAGTTCCAGGATTTTGTCCCCTGTGTGTGGTGTAGGTACACCCACGGCGCTGTTAGGGATGGAGTTCCAGGATTTTGTCCCTGTGGTGTAGGTATACCCACAGTGCTGTTAGGGAGGTAGTTCCAGGATTTTGTCCCCGTGTGGTGTAGGTACACCCACGGCGCTGTTAGGGAGTGAGATCCAGGATTATGTCCCGTGTGTGGTGTAGGTACACCCACGGCGCTGTTAGTGAGGAAGTTCCAGGATTTTGTCCCGTGTGTGGTGTAGTTACACCCACAGCGCTGTTAGGGAGGGAGTTCCAGGATTTTCTCCGTGTGGTGTGGGTACACCCACGGCGCTGTTAGGGAGGGAGTTCCAGGATTTTGTCCCTGTGGTGTAGGCACACCCACGGCGCTGTTAGGGAGCGAGTTCCAGGATTTTGTCCCTGTGCTGTAGGTACACCCACAGCGCTGTTAGGGAGGGAGTTCCAGGATTTTGTGTGTGGTGTAGGTACACCCACGGTGCTGTTAGGGAGGGAGTTCCAGGATTTTGTCCCTGTGGTGTAGGCACACCCACGGCGCTGTTAGGGAGGGAGTTCCTGGATTTTGTTCCTGTGGTGCAGGTACACCCACAGCGCTGTTAGGGAGGGAGTTCCAGGATTTTGTGTGTGGTGTAGGTACACCCATGGCGCTGTTAGGGAGGGAGTTCCAGGATTTTGTGTGTGGTGTAGGTACACCCATGGCGCAGTTAGGGAGGGACTTCCAGGATTTTGTCCCGTGTGGTGTAGGTACTCCCACGGCGCTGTTAGGGAGGGAGTTCCAGGATTTTGTCCGTGTTGTGTAGGTACACCCACGGCGCTGTTAGGGAGGGAGTTCCAGGATTTTGTCCGTGTGGTGTAGGTACACCCACGGCGCTGTTAGGGAGGGAGTTCCAGGATTTTGTCCCGAGTGTTGTGTAGGTACACCCACGGCGCTGTTAGGGAGGGTGTTCCAGGATTTTGTACCCTCTGTGTGGTGTAGGTACACCCACGGCGCTGTTAGGGATGGAGTTCCAGGATTTTGTCCCCTGTGTGTGGTGTAGGTACACCCACGGCGCTGTTAGGGATGGATTTCCAGGATTTTGTCCCTGTGGTGTAGGTACACCCACAGTGCTGTTAGGGAGGGAGTTCCAGGATTTTGTCCCCGTGTGGTGTAGGTACACCCACGGCGCTGGTAGGGATGGAGTTCCAGGATTTTGTCCACTGTGTGTGGTGTAGGTACACCCAGGGCGCTGTTACGGAGGGAGTTCCAGGATTTTGTCCCGTGTGTGGTGTAGGTACACCCACGGCGCTGTTAGGGAGGGAGTTCCAGGATTTTGTCCCGTGTGGTGTAGGTACACCCTTGGCGCTGTTAGGGAGGGAGTTCCAGGATTTTGTCCCTGTGGTGTAGGTACACCCACGGCGCTGTTAGGGAGGGAGTTCCAGGATTTTGTCCCTGTGGTGTAGGTACACCCACGGCGCTGTTAGGGAGTGAGTTCCAGCATCTTGTCCCGTGTGTGGTGTAGGCACACCCACGGCGCTGTTAGGGAGGAACTTCCAGGATTTTGTCCCGTGTGTGGTGTAGGTACAGCCAATGCGCTGTTAGGGAGGGAGTTACAGGTTTTTGTCCGTGTGGTGTAGGTACACCCACGGCGCTGTTAGGGAGGGTGTTCCAGGATTTTGTCCCTGTGGTGTAGGTACACCCACGGCGCTGTTAGGGAGGGTGTTCCAGGATTTTGTCCCTATGGTGTAGGTACACCCACGGCGCTGTTAGGGAGGGTTTTCCAGGATTTTGTCCCTGTGGTGTAGGTACACCCACGGCGCTGCTAGGGAGGGAGTTCCAGGATTTTGTCCCTGTGGTGTAGGTACACCCACAGCGCTGTTAGGGAGGGAGTTACAGGATTTTGTCCCGTGTGGTGTAGGTACACCCACGGCGCTGTTAGGGAGGGAGTTCCAGGATTTTGTCCCTGTGGTGTAGGTACACCCACGGCGCTGTTTGGGAGCGAGTTCCTGGATTTTGTCCCGTGTGTGGTGTAGGTACACCCACGGCGCTGTTAGGGAGGACGTTCCTGGATTTTGTCCCGTGTGTTGTGCAGGTACACCCACAGCGCTGTTAGGGAGGGAGTTCCAGGATTTTGTCCGTGTGGTGTAGGTACACCCACGGCGCTGTTAGGGAGGGAGTTACAGGATTTTGTCCCTGTGGTGTAGGTACACCCACGGCGCTGTTAGGGAGGGAGTTCCAGGATTTTGTACCCGTGTGGTGTAGGTACACCCTTGGCGCTGTTAGGGAGGGAGTTCCAGGATTTTGTCCCTGTGGTGTAGGTACACCCACGACGCTGTTAGGTAGGGAGTTCCAGGATTTTGTCCCTCTGGTGTAGGTACACCCACGGCGCTGTTAGGGAGTGAGTTCCAGGATTTTGTCCCGTGTGTGGTGTAGGTACACCCACGGCGCTGTTAGGGAGGAAGTTCCAGGATTTTGTCCCTTGTGTGGTGTAGGTACACCCACGGCACTGTTAGGGAGGGTGTTCCAGGATTTTGTCTGTGTGGTGTAGGTACACCCACATAGCTGTTAGGGAGGGTGTTCCAGGAATTTGTCCGTGTGGTGTAGGTACACCCACGGCGCTGTTAGGGAGGGAGTTCCAGGATTTTGTCCGTGTGGTGTAGGTACAGCCACGGCACGGTTATGGAGGGAGTTCCAGGATTTTGTCTGTGTGGTGTAGGTACACCCACGGCGCTGTTAGGGAGGGAGTTCCAGTTTTGTCCCTGTGGTGTAGGTACACCCACGGCGCTGTTAGGGAGCGAGTTCCAGGATTTTGTCCGTGTGGTGTAGGTACACCCACGGCGCTGTTAGGGAGGGAGTTCCAGGATTTTGCCCGTGTGGTGTAGGTACACCCACGGCGCCGTTAGGGAGCCAGTTCCAGGATTTTGTCCCCGTGTGCTGTAGGTACACCTACGGCGCTGTTAGGGAGGGAGTTCCAGGATTTTGTCCCTGTGGTGTAGGTACACCCACGGCGCTGTTAGGGAGGGAGTTCCAGGATTTTGTCCCTGTGGTGTAGGTACACCCACGGTGCTGTTAGGGAGTGAGTTCCAGGATTTTTTCCCGTGTGTTGTGTAGGTACACCCACGGCGCTGATAGGGAGAAAGTTCCTGGATTTTGTCCCGTGTGTAGTGTAGGTACACCCACAGCGCTGTTAGGGAGGGAGTTCCAGGATTTTGTCCGTGTGGTGTAGGTACACCCATGGCGCTGTTAGGGAGCGAGTTCCAGGATTTTGTCTCTGTGGTGCTGGTACACCCACGGCGCTGTTAGGGAGGGAGTTCCAGGAATTTGTCCCCGTGTGGTGTAGGTACACCCACGGCGCTGTTAGGGAGGGAGTTCCAGGATTTTGTCCCTGTGGTGTAGGTACACCCACGGCGCTGTTAGGGAGGGAGTTCCAGGATTTTGTCCCTGTGGTGTAGGTACACCCACGGCGCTGTTCGGGAGTAAGTTCCAGGATTTTGTCCCGTGTGTGGTGTAGGTACACCCACGGCGCTGTTAGGGAGGAAGTTCCAGGATTTTGTCCCTTGTGTTGTGTAGGTACACCCACGGCGCTGTTAGGGAGGGATATCCAGGATTTTGTCCGTGTGGTGTAGGTACACCCACGGCGCTGTTAGGGAGAGAGTTGCAGGATTTTGTCCCTGTGGTGTAGGTACACCCACGGCGCTATTCGGGAGGGAGTTCCAGGATTTTGTCCCCGTGTGTTGTAGGTACACCCACGGCGCTGTTAGGGAGTGAGTTCCAGGATTTTGTTCCGTGTGTGGTGTAGGAACACCCACGGCGCTGTTTTGGAGGATTTCCAGGATTTTGTCCCGTTTGTGGTGTAGGTACACCCACGACGCTGTTAGGGAGGGAGTTCCAGGATTTTGTCCCTGTGGTGTAGGTACACCCACGCTGCTGTTAGGGAGTGAGTTCCAGGATTTTGTCCCGTGTGTGGTGTAGGTACACCCACGGCGCTGTTAGGGAGGAACTTCCAGGATTTTGTCCTGTGTGTGGTGTAGGTACACCCACAGC
Source organism: Cetorhinus maximus (assembly GCF_964194155.1). Classification (NCBI taxonomy): domain Eukaryota; kingdom Metazoa; phylum Chordata; class Chondrichthyes; order Lamniformes; family Cetorhinidae; genus Cetorhinus; species Cetorhinus maximus. Next base: position 14,246 of record NW_027596506.1, read on the forward strand.
GCTGTTAGGGAGGGAGTTCCAGGATTTTGTCCGTATGGTGTAGGTACACCCACGGCGCTGTTAGGGAGGGAGTTCCAGGATTTTGTCCGTGTGGTGTAGGTACACCCACGGCGCTGTTAGGGAGGGAGTTCCAGGATTTTGTCCCCGTGTGGTGTAGGTACACCCACGGCGCTGTTAGGGAGGGAGTGCCAGGATTTTGTCCCTGTGGTGTAGGTACACCCACGGCGCTGTTAGGGAGTTTGTTCCAGGATTTTGTCCCGTGTGTGGTGTAGGAACACCCACGGCGCCGTTAGGGAGGAAGTTCCTGGATTTTGTCCCGTTGGTAGTTTAGGTACACCCACAGCGCTGTTAGGGAGGGAGTTCCAGGATTTTGTCCGTGTGGTGTAGGTACACCCACGGCGCTGTTAGTGAGTGAGTTACTGGATTTTGTCCCGTGTGTGGTGTAGGTACACCCACGGCGCTGTTAGGGAGGAAATTCCAGGATTTTGTCCCGTGTGTGGTGTAGGTACACCCACAGCGCTGTTAGGGAGGGAGTTCCAGGATTTTGTCCGTGTGGTGTAGGTACACCCACGGGCGCTGTTAGCGAGGGTGTTCCAGGATTTTGTCCCTGTGGTGTAGGTACACCCACAGTGCTGTTAGGGAGGGAGTTCCAGGATTTTGTCCCCGTGTGGTGTAGGTACACCCACGGCGCTGTTAGGGAGTGAGATCCAGGATTTTGTCCCGTGTGTGGTGTAGGTACACCCACAGCGCTGTTAGTGAGGAAGTTCCAGGATTTTCTCCGTGTGGTGTAGGTACACCCACGGCGCTGTTAGGGAGGGAGTTCCAGGATTTTGTGTGTGGTGTAGGTACACCCACAGCGCTGTTAGGGAGGGAGTTCCAGGATTTTCTCCGTGTGGTGTAGGTACACCCACGGCGCTGTTAGGGAGGGAGTTCCAGGATTTTGTCCCTGTGGTGTAGGCACACCCACGGCGCTGTTAGGGAGCGAGTTCCAGGATTTTGTCCCTGTGCTGTAGGTACACCCACAGCGCTGTTAGGGAGGGAGTTCCAGGATTTTGTGTGTGGTGTAGGTACACCCACGGCGCTGTTAGGGAGGGAGTTCCAGGATTTTGTCCCTGTGGTGTAGGCACACCCACAGTGCTGTTACTGAGGGAGTACCAGGATTTTGTGTGTGGTGTAGGTACACCCATGGCGCTGTTAGGGAGGGAGTTCCAGGATTTTGTGTGTGGTGTAGGTACACCCATGGCGCTGTTAGGGAGGGAGTTCCAGGATTTTGTGTGTGGTGTAGGTACACCCATGGCGCAGTTAGGGAGGGACTTCCAGGATTTTGTCCCGTGTGGTGTAGGTACTCCCACGGCGCTGTTAGGGAGGGAGTTCCAGGATTTTGTCCGTGTTGTGTAGGTACACCCACGGCGCTGTTAGGGAGGGAGTTCCAGGATTTTGTCCGTGTGGTGTAGGTACACCCACGGCGCTGTTAGGGAGGGAGTTCCAGGATTTTGTACCCTCTGTGTGGTGTAGGTACACCCACGGCGCTGTTAGGGATGGAGTTCCAGGATTTTGTCCCCTGTGTGTGGTGTAGGTACACCCACGGCGCTGTTAGGGATGGATTTCCAGGATTTTGTCCCTGTGGTGTAGGTACACCCACAGTGCTGTTAGGGAGGGAGTTCCAGGATTTTGTCCCCGTGTGGTGTAGGTACACCCACGGCGCTGGTAGGGATGGAGTTCCAGGATTTTGTCCCCTGTGTGTGGTGTAGTTACACCCACGGCGCTGTTACGGACGGAGTTCCAGGATTTTGTCCCGTGTGTGGTGTAGGTACACCCACGGCGCTGTTAGGGAGGGAGTTCCAGGATTTTGTCCCGTGTGGTGCAGGTACACCCACGGCGCTGTTAGGGAGGGAGTTCCAGGATTTTGTCCGCGTAGTGTAGGTACACCCACGGCGCTGTTAGGGAGTGAGTTCCAGGATTTTGTCGCTGTGGTGTAGGTACACCCACGGCGCTGTTAGCGAGGGTGTTCCAGGATTTTGTCCCTGTGGTGTAGGTACACCCACAGTGCTGTTAGGGAGGGAGTTCCAGGATTTTGTCCCCGTGTGGTGTAGGTACACCCACGGCGTTGTTAGGGAGGGAGTTCCAGGATTTTGTCCCTGTGGTGTAGGTACACCCACGGCGCTGTTTGGGAGTGAGATGCAGGATTTTGTCCCGTGTGTGGTGTAGGTACACCCACTGCGCTGTTAGTGAGGAAGTTCCAGGAATTTGTCCCGTGTGTGGTGTAGGTACACCCACAGCGCTGTTCGGGAGGGAGTTCCAGGATTTTCTCCGTGTGGTGTAGGTACACCCACGGCGCTGTTAGGGAGGGAGTTCCAGGATTTTGTCCCTGTGGTGTAGGCACACCCACGGCGCTGTTAGGGAGGGAGTTCCAGGATTTTGTGTGTGGTGTAGGTACACCCATGGCGCTGTTAGGGAGGGAGTTCCAGGATTTTGTGTGTGGTGTAGGTACACCCATGGCGCTGTTAGGGAGGGAGTTCCAGGATTTTGTGTGTGGTGTAGGTACACCCATGGCGCTGTTAGGGAGGGAGTTCCAGGATTTTGTGTGTGGTGTAGGTACACCCAAGGCGCTGTTAGGGAGGGTGTACCAGGATTTTGTCTGTGTGGTGTAGGTACACCCACATCGCTGTTAGGGAGGGTGTTCCAGGAATTTGTCCGTGTGGTGTAGGTACACCCACGGCGCTGTTAGGGAGGGAGTTCCAGGATTTTGTCCGTGTGGTGTAGGTACAGCCACGGCACGGTTAGGGAGGGAGTTCCAGGATTTTGTCTGTGTGGTGTAGGTACACCCACGGCGCTGTTAGGGAGGGAGTTCCAGGATTTTGTCCGTGTGGTGTAGGTACACCCACGGCGCTGTTAGGGAGGGAGTTCCAGGATTTTGCCCGTGAGGTGTAGGTACACCCACGGCGCTGTTAGGGAGGGAGTTCCAGGATTTTGTCCCTGTGGTGTAGGTACACCCACGGCGCTGTTAGGGAGGGAGTTCCAGGATTTTGTCCCTGTGGTGTAGGTACACCCACGGCGCTGTTCGGGAGTAAGTTCCTGGATTTTGTCACGTGTGTGGTGTAGGTACACCCACGGCGCTGTTAGGGAGGAAGTTCCAGGATTTTGTCCCGTGTGTGGTGTAGGTACACCCACGGCGCTGTTAGGGAGGGATGTCCAGGATTTTGTCCGTGTGGTGTAGGTACACCCACGGCGCTGTTAGGGAGAGAGTTGCAGGATTTTGTCCCTGTGGTGTAGGTACACCCACGGCGCTATTCGGGAGGGAGTTCCAGGATTTTGTCCCCGTGTGTTGTAGGTACACCCACGGCGCTGTTAGGGAGTGAGTTCCAGGATTTTGTTCCGTGTGTGGTGTAGGAACACCCACGGCGCTGTTAGGGAGGATTTCCAGGATTTTGTCCCGTTTGTGGTGTAGGTACACCCACGACGCTGTTCGGGAGGGAGTTCCAGGATTTTGTCCCTGTGGTGTAGGTACACCCACGCTGCTGTTAGGGAGTGAGTTCCAGGATTTTGTCCCGTGTGTGGTGTAGGTACACCCACGGCGCTGTTAGGGAGGAACTTCCAGGATTTTGTCCTGTGTGTGGTGTAGGTACACCCACAGCGCTGTTAGGGAGGGAGTTCCAGGATTTTGTCCGTATGGTGTAGGTACACCCACGGCGCTGTTAGGGAGGGAGTTCCAGGATTTTGTCCGTGTGGTGTAGGTACACCCACGGCGCTGTTAGGGAGGGAGTTCCACGATTTTGTCCCCGTGTGGTGTAGGTACACCCACGGCGCTGTTAGGGAGGGTGTTCCAGGATTTTGTCCCTGTTGTGTAGGTACACCCACGGCGCTGTTAGGGAGTTTGTTCCTGGATTTTGTCCCGTGTGTGGTGTAGGAACACCCACGGCGCTGTTAGGGAGGAAGTTCCTGGATTTTGTCCCGTTGGTGGTTTAGGTACACCCACAGCGCTGTTAGGGAGGGAGTTCCAGGATTTTGTCCGTGTGGTGTAGGTACACCCACGGCGCTGTTAGTGAGTGAGTTCCAGGATTTTGTCCCGTGTGTGGTGTAGGTACACCCACGGCGCTGTTAGGGAGGAAATTCCAGGATTTTGTCCCGTGTGTGGTGTAGGTACACCCACAGCGCTGTTAGGGAGGGAGTTCCAGGATTTTGTCCGTGTGGTGTAGGTACACCCACGGCGCTGTTAGCGAGGGTGTTCCAGGATTTTGTCCCGTGTGGTGTAGGTACACCCACGGCGCTGTTAGGGAGGGAGTTCCAGGATTTTGTCCGTGTGGTGTAGGTACACCCTCGATGCTGTTAGACTGGGAGTTCCAGGATTTTGTCCCCGTGTGGTGTAGGTACACCCACGGCGCTGTTAGGGAGGGACTTCCTGGATTTTGTCCCTGTGGTGTAGGTACACCCACGGCGCTGTTAGGGAGGGAGTTCCAGGATTTTGTCCCCGTGTGGTGGAGGTACACCCACGGCGCTGTTAGGGAGGGAGTTCCAAGATTTTGTCCCTGTGGTGTAGGTACACCCACGGCGCTGTTAGGGAGGGAGTTCCAGGATTTTGTCCGTGTGGTGTAGGTACACCCACGCCGCTGTTAGGGAGGGAGTTCCAGGATTTTGTCCGTGTGATGTAGGTACACCCATGCCGCTGTTAGGGAGGGAGTTCAAGAATTTTGTCCCCGTGTGGTGTAGGTACACCCACAGTGCTGTTAGGGAGGTAGTTCCAGGATTTTGTCCGTGTGGTGTAGGTACACCCACGCCGCTGTTAGGGAGGGAGTTCCAGAATTTTGTCCCCGTGTGGTGTAGGTACACCCACAGTGCTGTTAGGGAGGTAGTTCCAGGATTTTGTCCGTGTGGTGTAGGTACACCCACGCCGCTGTTAGGGAGGGAGTTCCAGGATTTTGTCCGTGTGGTGTAGGTACACCCACGGCGCTGTTACGGAGAGAGTTCCAGGATTTTGTCCATGTGCTGTAGGTACACCCACGGCGATGTTAGGGAGGGAGTTCCAGGATTTTGTCCCTGTGGTGTAGGTACACCCACGGCGCTGTAAGGGAGGGAGTTCCAGGATTTTGTGTGTGGTGTAGGTACACCCATGGCGCAGTTAGGGAGGGTCTTCCAGGATTTTGTCCCGTGTGGTGTAGGTACTCCCACAGCGCTGTTAGGGAGGGAGTTCCAGGATTTTGTCCGTGTTGTGTAGGTACACCCACGGCGCTGTTAGGGAGGGACTTCCAGGATTTTGTCCGTGTGGTGTAGGTACACCCACGGCGCTGTTAGGGATGGAGTTCCAGGATTTTGTCCCCTGTGTGTGGTGTAGGTACACCCACGGCGCTGTTAGGGATGGAGTTCCAGGATTTTGTCCATGTGCTGTAGGTACACCCACGGCGATGTTAGGGAGGGAGTTCCAGGATTTTGTCCCTGTGGTGTAGGTACACCCACGGCGCTGTAAGGGAGGGAGTTCCAGGATTTTGTGTGTGGTGTAGGTACACCCATGGCGCAGTTAGGGAGGGTCTTCCAGGATTTTGTCCCGTGTGGTGTAGGTACTCCCACAGCGCTGTTAGGGAGGGAGTTCCAGGATTTTGTCCGTGTTGTGTAGGTACACCCACGGCGCTGTTAGGGAGGGACTTCCAGGATTTTGTCCGTGTGGTGTAGGTACACCCACGGCGCTGTTAGGGATGGAGTTCCAGGATTTTGTCCCCTGTGTGTGGTGTAGGTACACCCACGGCGCTGTTAGGGATGGAGTTCCAGGATTTTGTCCCTGTGGTGTAGGTACACCCACAGTGCTGTTAGGGAGGTAGTTCCAGGATTTTGTCCCCGTGTGGTGTAGGTACACCCACGGCTCTGTTAGGGAGTGAGATCCAGGATTTTGTCCCGTGTGTGGTGTAGGTACACCCACGGCGCTGTTAGTGAGGAAGTTCCAGGATTTTGTCCCGTGTGTGGTGTAGTTACACCCACAGCGCTGTTAGGGAGGGAGTTCCAGGATTTTCTCCGTGTGGTGTAGGTACACCCACGGCGCTGTTAGGGAGGGAGTTCCAGGATTTTGTCCGTGTGGTGTAGGTACACCCACGGCGCTGTTAGGGAGGGAGTTCCACGATTTTGTCCCCGTGTGGTGTAGGTACACCCACGGCGCTGTTAGGGAGGGAGTTCCAGGATTTTGTCCGTATGTTGTAGGTACACCCACGGCGCTGTTAGGGAGGGAGTTCCAGGATTTTGTCCGTGTGGTGTAGGTACACCCACGGCGCTGTTAGGGAGGGAGTTCCACGATTTTGTCCCCGTGTGGTGTAGGTACACCCACGGCGCTGTTAGGGAGGGTGTTCCAGGATTTTGTCCCTGTGGTGTAGGTACACCCACGGCGCTGTTAGGGAGTTTGTTCCTGGATTTTGTCCCGTGTGTGGTGTAGGAACACCCACGGCGCTGTTTGGGAGGAAGTTCCTGGATTTTGTCCCGTTTGTGGTTTAGGTACACCCACGGCGCTGTTAGGGAGGGAGTTCCAGGATTTTGTCCGTGTGGTGTAGGTACACCCACGGCGCTGTTAGTGAGTGAGTTCCAGGATTTTGTCCCGTGTGTGGTGTAGGTACACCCACGGCGCTGTTAGGGAGGAAATTCCAGGATTTTGTCCCGTGTGTGGTGTAGGTACACCCACAGCGCTGTTAGGGAGGGAGTTCCAGGATTTTGTCCGTGTGGTGTAGGTACACCCACGGCGCTGTTAGCGAGGGTGTTCCAGGATTTTGTCCCGTGTGGTGTAGGTACACCCACGGCGCTGTTAGGGAGGGAGTTCCAGGATTTTGTCCGTGTGGTGTAGGTACACCCACGACGCTGTTAGAGTGGGAGTTCCAGGATTTTTTCCCCGTGTGGTGTAGGTACACCCACGGCGCTGTTAGGGTGGGACTTCCTGGATTTTGTCCATGTGGTGTAGGTACACCCACGGCGCTGTTAGGGAGGGAGTTCCAGGATTTTGTCCCCGTGTGGTGGAGGTACACCCACGGCGCTGTTAGGGAGGGAGTTCCAAGATTTTGTCCCTGTGGTGTAGGTACACCCACGGCGCTGTTAGGGAGGGAGTTCCAGGATTTTGTCCGTGTGGTGTAGGTACACCCACGCCGCTGTTAGGGAGGGAGTTCCAGGATTTTGTCCGTGTGATGTAGGTACACCCATGCCGCTGTTAGGGAGGGAGTTCAAGAATTTTGTCCCCGTGTGGTGTAGGTACACCCACAGTGCTGTTAGGGAGGTAGTTCCAGGATTTTGTCCGTGTGGTGTAGGTACACCCACGCCGCTGTTAGGGAGGGAGTTCCAGAATTTTGTCCCCGTGTGGTGTAGGTACACCCACAGTGCTGTTAGGGAGGTAGTTCCAGGATTTTGTCCGTGTGGTGTAGGTACACCCACGCCGCTGTTAGGGAGGGAGTTCCAGGATTTTGTCCGTGTGGTGTAGGTACACCCACGGCGCTGTTACGGAGAGAGTTCCAGGATTTTGTCCATTTGCTGTAGGTACACCCACGGCGATGTTAGGGAGGGAGTTCCAGGATTTTGTCCCTGTGGTGTAGGTACACCCACGGCGCTGTAAGGGAGGGAGTTCCAGGATTTTGTGTGTGGTGTAGGTACACCCATGGCGCAGTTAGGGAGGGTCTTCCAGGATTTTGTCCCGTGTGGTGTAGGTACTCCCACAGCTCTGTTAGGGAGGGAGTTCCAGGATTTTGTCCGTGTTGTGTAGGTACACCCACGGCGCTGTTAGGGAGGGACTTCCAGGATTTTGTCCCTGTGGTGTAGGTACACCCACGGCGCTGTTAGGGATGGAGTTCCAGGATTTTGTCCCCTGTGTGTGGTGTAGGTACACCCACGGCGCTGTTAGGGATGGAGTTCCAGGATTTTGTCCATGTGCTGTAGGTACACCCACGGCAATGTTAGGGAGGGAGTTCCAGGATTTTGTCCCTGTGGTGTAGGTACACCCACGGCGCTGTAAGGGAGGGAGTTCCAGGATTTTGTGTGTGGTGTAGGTACACCCATGGCGCAGTTAGGGAGGGTCTTCCAGGATTTTGTACCGTGTGGTGTAGGTACTCCCACAGCGCTGTTAGGGAGGGAGTTCCAGGATTTTGTCCGTGTTGTGTAGGTACACCCACGGCGCTGTTAGGGAGGGACTTCCAGGATTTTGTCCGTGTGGTGTAGGTACACCCACGGCGCTGTTAGGGATGGAGTTCCAGGATTTTGTCCCCTGTGTGTGGTGTAGGTACACCCACGGCGCTGTTAGGGATGGAGTTCCAGGATTTTGTCCCTGTGGTGTAGGTATACCCACAGTGCTGTTAGGGAGGTAGTTACAGGATTTTGTCCCCGTGTGGTGTAGGTACACCCACGGCGCTGTTAGGGAGTGAGATCCAGGATTTTGTCCCGTGTGTGGTGTAGGTACACCCACGGCGCTGTTAGTGATGAAGTTCCAGGATTTTGTCCCGTGTGTGGTGTAGTTACACCCACAGCGCTGTTAGGGAGGGAGTTCCAGGATTTTCTCCGTGTGGTGTGGGTACACCCACGGCGCTGTTAGGGAGGGAGTTCCAGGATTTTGTCCCTGTGGTGTAGGCACACCCACGGCGCTGTTAGGGAGCGAGTTCCAGGATTTTGTCCCTGTGCTGTAGGTACACCCACAGCGCTGTTAGGGAGGGAGTTCCAGGATTTTGTGTGTGGTGTAGGTACACCCACGGTGCTGTTAGGGAGGGAGTTCCAGGATTTTGTCCCTGTGGTGTAGGCACACCCACGGCGCTGTTAGGGAGGGAGTTCCTGGATTTTGTTCCTGTGGTGCAGGTACACCCACAGCGCTGTTAGGGAGGGAGTTCCAGGATTTTGTGTGTGGTGTAGGTACACCCATGGCGCTGTTAGGGAGGGAGTTCCAGGATTTTGTGTGTGGTGTAGGTACACCCATGGCGCAGTTAGGGAGGGACTTCCAGGATTTTGTCCCGTGTGGTGTAGGTACTCCCACGGCGCTGTTAGGGAGGGAGTTCCAGGATTTTGTCCGTGTTGTGTAGGTACACCCACGGCGCTGTTAGGGAGGGAGTTCCAGGATTTTGTCCGTGTGGTGTAGGTACACCCACGGCGCTGTTAGGGAGGGAGTTCCAGGATTTTGTCCCGAGTGTTGTGTAGGTACACCCACGGCGCTGTTAGGGAGGGTGTTCCAGGATTTTGTACCCTCTGTGTGGTGTAGGTACACCCACGGCGCTGTTAGGGATGGAGTTCCAGGATTTTGTCCCCTGTGTGTGGTGTAGGTACACCCACGGCGCTGTTAGGGATGGATTTCCAGGATTTTGTCCCTGTGGTGTAGGTACACCCACAGTGCTGTTAGGGAGGGAGTTCCAGGATTTTGTCCCCGTGTGGTGTAGGTACACCCACGGCGCTGGTAGGGATGGAGTTCCAGGATTTTGTCCCCTGTGTGTGGTGTAGGTACACCCAGGGCGCTGTTACGGAGGGAGTTCCATGATTTTGTCCCGTGTGTGGTGTAGGTACACCCACGGCGCTGTTAGGGAGGGAGTTCCAGGATTTTGTCCCGTGTGGTGTAGGTACACCCTTGGCGCTGTTAGGGAGGGAGTTCCAGGATTTTGTCCCTGTGGTGTAGGTACACCCACGGCGCTGTTAGGGAGGGAGTTCCAGGATTTTGTCCCTGTGGTGTAGGTACACCCACGGCGCTGTTAGGGAGTGAGTTCCAGCATCTTGTCCCGTGTGTGGTGTAGGCACACCCACGGCGCTGTTAGGGAGGAACTTCCAGGATTTTGTCCCGTGTGTGGTGTAGGTACAGCCAATGCGCTGTTAGGGAGGGAGTTACAGGTTTTTGTCCGTGTGGTGTAGGTACACCCACGGCGCTGTTAGGGAGGGTGTTCCAGGATTTTGTCCCTGTGGTGTAGGTACACCCACGGCGCTGTTAGGGAGGGTGTTCCAGGATTTTGTCCCTATGGTGTAGGTACACCCACGGCGCTGTTAGGGAGGGTTTTCCAGGATTTTGTCCCTGTGGTGTAGGTACACCCACGGCGCTGCTAGGGAGGGAGTTCCAGGATTTTGTCCCTGTGGTGTAGGTACACCCACAGCGCTGTTAGGGAGGGAGTTACAGGATTTTGTCCCGTGTGGTGTAGGTACACCCACGGCGCTGTTAGGGAGGGAGTTCCAGGATTTTGTCCCTGTGGTGTAGGTACACCCACGGCGCTGTTTGGGAGCGAGTTCCTGGATTTTGTCCCGTGTGTGGTGTAGGTACACCCACGGCGCTGTTAGGGAGGACGTTCCTGGATTTTGTCCCGTGTGTTGTGCAGGTACACCCACAGCGCTGTTAGGGAGGGAGTTCCAGGATTTTGTCCGTGTGGTGTAGGTACACCCACGGCGCTGTTAGGGAGGGAGTTACAGGATTTTGTCCCTGTGGTGTAGGTACACCCACGGCGCTGTTAGGGAGGGAGTTCCAGGATTTTGTACCCGTGTGGTGTAGGTACACCCTTGGCGCTGTTAGGGAGGGAGTTCCAGGATTTTGTCCCTGTGGTGTAGGTACACCCACGACGCTGTTAGGTAGGGAGTTCCAGGATTTTGTCCCTCTGGTGTAGGTACACCCACGGCGCTGTTAGGGAGTGAGTTCCAGGATTTTGTCCCGTGTGTGGTGTAGGTACACCCACGGCGCTGTTAGGGAGGAAGTTCCAGGATTTTGTCCCTTGTGTGGTGTAGGTACACCCACGGCACTGTTAGGGAGGGTGTTCCAGGATTTTGTCTGTGTGGTGTAGGTACACCCACATAGCTGTTAGGGAGGGTGTTCCAGGAATTTGTCCGTGTGGTGTAGGTACACCCACGGCGCTGTTAGGGAGGGAGTTCCAGGATTTTGTCCGTGTGGTGTAGGTACAGCCACGGCACGGTTATGGAGGGAGTTCCAGGATTTTGTCTGTGTGGTGTAGGTACACCCACGGCGCTGTTAGGGAGGGAGTTCCAGTTTTGTCCCTGTGGTGTAGGTACACCCACGGCGCTGTTAGGGAGCGAGTTCCAGGATTTTGTCCGTGTGGTGTAGGTACACCCACGGCGCTGTTAGGGAGGGAGTTCCAGGATTTTGCCCGTGTGGTGTAGGTACACCCACGGCGCCGTTAGGGAGCCAGTTCCAGGATTTTGTCCCCGTGTGCTGTAGGTACACCTACGGCGCTGTTAGGGAGGGAGTTCCAGGATTTTGTCCCTGTGGTGTAGGTACACCCACGGCGCTGTTAGGGAGGGAGTTCCAGGATTTTGTCCCTGTGGTGTAGGTACACCCACGGTGCTGTTAGGGAGTGAGTTCCAGGATTTTGTCCCGTGTGTTGTGTAGGTACACCCACGGCGCTGATAGGGAGAAAGTTCCTGGATTTTGTCCCGTGTGTAGTGTAGGTACACCCACAGCGCTGTTAGGGAGGGAGTTCCAGGATTTTGTCCGTGTGGTGTAGGTACACCCATGGCGCTGTTAGGGAGCGAGTTCCAGGATTTTGTCTCTGTGGTGCTGGTACACCCACGGCGCTGTTAGGGAGGGAGTTCCAGGAATTTGTCCCCGTGTGGTGTAGGTACACCCACGGCGCTGTTAGGGAGGGAGTTCCAGGATTTTGTCCCTGTGGTGTAGGTACACCCACGGCGCTGTTAGGGAGGGAGTTCCAGGATTTTGTCCCTGTGGTGTAGGTACACCCACGGCGCTGTTCGGGAGTAAGTTCCAGGATTTTGTCCCGTGTGTGGTGTAGGTACACCCACGGCGCTGTTAGGGAGGAAGTTCCAGGATTTTGTCCCTTGTGTTGTGTAGGTACACCCACGGCGCTGTTAGGGAGGGATATCCAGGATTTTGTCCGTGTGGTGTAGGTACACCCACGGCGCTGTTAGGGAGAGAGTTGCAGGATTTTGTCCCTGTGGTGTAGGTACACCCACGGCGCTATTCGGGAGGGAGTTCCAGGATTTTGTCCCCGTGTGTTGTAGGTACACCCACGGCGCTGTTAGGGAGTGAGTTCCAGGATTTTGTTCCGTGTGTGGTGTAGGAACACCCACGGCGCTGTTTTGGAGGATTTCCAGGATTTTGTCCCGTTTGTGGTGTAGGTACACCCACGACGCTGTTAGGGAGGGAGTTCCAGGATTTTGTCCCTGTGGTGTAGGTACACCCACGCTGCTGTTAGGGAGTGAGTTCCAGGATTTTGTCCCGTGTGTGGTGTAGGTACACCCACGGCGCTGTTAGGGAGGAACTTCCAGGATTTTGTCCTGTGTGTGGTGTAGGTACACCCACAGCGCTGTTAGGGAGGGAGTTCCAGGATTTTGTCCGTATGGTGTAGGTACACCCACGGCGCTGTTAGGGAGGGAGTTCCAGGATTTTGTCCGTGTGGTGAAGGTACACCCACGGCGCTGTTAGGGAGGGAGTTCCAGGATTTTGTCCCCGTGTGGTGTAGGTACACCCACGGCGCTGTTAGGGAGGGAGTGCCAGGATTTTGTCCCTGTGGTGTAGGTACACCCACGGCGCTGTTAGGGAGTTTGTTCCAGGATTTTGTCCCGTGTGTGGTGTAGGAACACCCACGGCGCCGTTAGGGAGGAAGTTCCTGGATTTTGTCCCGTTGGTAGTTTAGGTACACCCACAGCGCTGTTAGGGAGGGAGTTCCAGGATTTTGTCCGTGTGGTGTAGGTACACCCACGGCGCTGTTAGTGAGTGAGTTACTGGATTTTGTCCCGTGTGTGGTGTAGGTACACCCACGGCGCTGTTAGGGAGGAAATTCCAGGATTTTGTCCCGTGTGTGGTGTCGGTACACCCACAGCGCTGTTAGGGAGGGAGTTCCAGGATTTTGTGTGTGGTGTAGGTACACCCACAGCGCTGTTAGGGAGGGAGTTCCAGGATTTTGTCCCCGTGTGGTGTAGGTACACCCACGGCGCTGTTAGGGAGTGAGATCCAGGATTTTGTCCCGTGTGTGGTGTAGGTACACCCACAGCGCTGTTAGTGAGGAAGTTCCAGGATTTTCTCCGTGTGGTGTAGGTACACCCACGGCGCTGTTAGGGAGGGAGTTCCAGGATTTTGTGTGTGGTGTAGGTACACCCACAGCGCTGTTAGGGAGGGAGTTCCAGGATTTTCTCCGTGTGGTGTAGGTACACCCACGGCGCTGTTAGGGAGGGAGTTCCAGGATTTTGTCCCTGTGGTGTAGGCACACCCACGGCGCTGTTAGGGAGCGAGTTCCAGGATTTTGTCCCTGTGCTGTAGGTACACCCACAGCGCTGTTAGGGAGGGAGTTCCAGGATTTTGTGTGTGGTGTAGGTACACCCACGGCGCTGTTAGGGAGGGAGTTCCAGGATTTTGTCCCTGTGGTGTAGGCACACCCACAGTGCTGTTAGTGAGGGAGTACCAGGATTTTGTGTGTGGTGTAGGTACACCCATGGCGCTGTTAGGGAGGGAGTTCCAGGATTTTGTGTGTGGTGTAGGTACACCCATGGCGCTGTTAGGGAGGGAGTTCCAGGATTTTGTGTGTGGTGTAGGTACACCCATGGCGCAGTTAGGGAGGGACTTCCAGGATTTTGTCCCGTGTGGTGTAGGTACTCCCACGGCGCTGTTAGGGAGGGAGTTCCAGGATTTTGTCCGTGTTGTGTAGGTACACCCACGGCGCTGTTAGGGAGGGTGTTCCAGGATTTTGTCCGTGTGGTGTAGGTACACCCACGGCGCTGTTAGGGAGGGAGTTCCAGGATTTTGTACCCTCTGTGTGGTGTAGGTACACCCACGGCGCTGTTAGGGATGGAGTTCCAGGATTTTGTCCCCTGTGTGTGGTGTAGGTACACCCACGGCGCTGTTAGGGATGGATTTCCAGGATTTTGTCCCTGTGGTGTAGGTACACCCACAGTGCTGTTAGGGAGGGAGTTCCAGGATTTTGTCCCCGTGTGGTGTAGGTACACCCACGGCGCTGGTAGGGATGGAGTTCCAGGATTTTGTCCCCTGTGTGCGGTGTAGTTACACCCACGGCGCTGTTACGGACGGAGTTCCAGGATTTTGTCCCGTGTGTGGTGTAGGTACACCCACGGCGCTGTTAGGGAGGGAGTTCCAGGATTTTGTCCCGTGTGGTGCAGGTACACCCACGGCGCTGTTAGGGAGGGAGTTCCAGGATTTTGTCCGCGTAGTGTAGGTACACCCACGGCGCTGTTAGGGAGTGAGTTCCAGGATTTTGTCGCTGTGGTGTAGGTATACCCACGGCGCTGTTAGCGAGGGTGTTCCAGGATTTTGTCCCTGTGGTGTAGGTACACCCACAGTGCTGTTAGGGAGGGAGTTCCAGGATTTTGTCCCCGTGTGGTGTAGGTACACCCACGGCGTTGTTAGGGAGGGAGTTCCAGGATTTTGTCCCTGTGGTGTAGGTACACCCACGGCGCTGTTTGGGAGTGAGATGCAGGATTTTGTCCCGTGTGTGGTGTAGGTACACCCACTGCGCTGTTAGTGAGGAAGTTCCAGGAATTTGTCCCGTGTGTGGTGTAGGTACACCCACAGCGCTGTTAGGGAGGGAGTTCCAGGATTTTCTCCGTGTGGTGTAGGTACACCCACGGCGCTGTTAGGGAGGGAGTTCCAGGATTTTGTCCCTGTGGTGTAGGCACACCCACGGCGCTGTTAGGGAGGGAGTTCCAGGATTTTGTGTGTGGTGTAGGTACACCCATGGCGCTGTTAGGGAGGGAGTTCCAGGATTTTGTGTGTGGTGTAGGTACACCCATGGCGCTGTTAGGGAGGGAGTTCCAGGATTTTGTGTGTGGTGTAGGTACACCCATGGCGCTGTTAGGGAGGGAGTTCCAGGATTTTGTGTGTGGTGTAGGTACACCCAAGGCGCTGTTAGGGAGGGTGTACCAGGATTTTGTCTGTGTGGTGTAGGTACACCCACATCGCTGTTAGGGAGGGTGTTCCAGGAATTTGTCCGTGTGGTGTAGGTACACCCACGGCGCTGTTAGGGAGGGAGTTCCAGGATTTTGTCCGTGTGGTGTAGGTACAGCCACGGCACGGTTAGGGAGGGAGTTCCAGGATTTTGTCTGTGTGGTGTAGGTACACCCACGGCGCTGTTAGGGAGGGAGTTCCAGGATTTTGTCCGTGTGGTGTAGGTACACCCACGGCGCTGTTAGGGAGGGAGTTCCAGGATTTTGCCCGTGAGGTGTAGGTACACCCACGGCGCTGTTAGGGAGGGAGTTCCAGGATTTTGTCCCTGTGGTGTAGGTACACCCACGGCGCTGTTAGGGAGGGAGTTCCAGGATTTTGTCCCTGTGGTGTAGGTACACCCACGGCGCTGTTCGGGAGTAAGTTCCTGGATTTTGTCCCGTGTGTGGTGTAGGTACACCCACGGCGCTGTTAGGGAGGAAGTTCCAGGATTTTGTCCCGTGTGTGGTGTAGGTACACCCACGGCGCTGTTAGGGAGGGATGTCCAGGATTTTGTCCGTGTGGTGTAGGTACACCCACGGCGCTGTTAGGGAGAGAGTTGCAGGATTTTGTCCCTGTGGTGTAGGTACACCCACGGCGCTATTCGGGAGGGAGTTCCAGGATTTTGTCCCCGTGTGTTGTAGGTACACCCACGGCGCTGTTAGGGAGTGAGTTCCAGGATTTTGTTCCGTGTGTGGTGTAGGAACACCCACGGCGCTGTTAGGGAGGATTTCCAGGATTTTGTCCCGTTTGTGGTGTAGGTACACCCACGACGCTGTTCGGGAGGGAGTTCCAGGATTTTGTCCCTGTGGTGTAGGTACACCCACGCTGCTGTTAGGGAGTGAGTTCCAGGATTTTGTCCCGTGTGTGGTGTAGGTACACCCACGGCGCTGTTAGGGAGGAACTTCCAGGATTTTGTCCTGTGTGTGGTGTAGGTACACCCACAGCGCTGTTAGGGAGGGAGTTCCAGGATTTTGTCCGTATGGTGTAGGTACACCCACGGCGCTGTTAGGGAGGGAGTTCCAGGATTTTGTCCGTGTGGTGTAGGTACACCCACGGCGCTGTTAGGGAGGGAGTTCCACGATTTTGTCCCCGTGTGGTGTAGGTACACCCACGGCGCTGTTAGGGAGGGTGTTCCAGGATTTTGTCCCTGTTGTGTAGGTACACCCACGGCGCTGTTAGGGAGTTTGTTCCTGGATTTTGTCCCGTGTGTGGTGTAGGAACACCCACGGCGCTGTTAGGGAGGAAGTTCCTGGATTTTGTCCCGTTGGTGGTTTAGGTACACCCACAGCGCTGTTAGGGAGGGAGTTCCAGGATTTTGTCCGTGTGGTGTAGGTACACCCACGGCGCTGTTAGTGAGTGAGTTCCAGGATTTTGTCCCGTGTGTGGTGTAGGTACACCCACGGCGCTGTTAGGGAGGAAATTCCAGGATTTTGTCCCGTGTGTGGTGTAGGTACACCCACAGCGCTGTTAGGGAGGGAGTTCCAGGATTTTGTCCGTGTGGTGTAGGTACACCCACGGCGCTGTTAGCGAGGGTGTTCCAGGATTTTGTCCCGTGTGGTGTAGGTACACCCACGGCGCTGTTAGGGAGGGAGTTCCAGGATTTTGTCCGTGTGGTGTAGGTACACCCACGATGCTGTTAGACTGGGAGTTCCAGGATTTTGTCCCCGTGTGGTGTAGGTACACCCACGGCGCTGTTAGGGAGGGACTTCCTGGATTTTGTCCCTGTGGTGTAGGTACACCCACGGCGCTGTTAGGGAGGGAGTTCCAGGATTTTGTCCCCGTGTGGTGGAGGTACACCCACGGCGCTGTTAGGGAGGGAGTTCCAAGATTTTGTCCCTGTGGTGTAGGTACACCCACGGCGCTGTTAGGGAGGGAGTTCCAGGATTTTGTCCGTGTGGTGTAGGTACACCCACGCCGCTGTTAGGGAGGGAGTTCCAGGATTTTGTCCGTGTGATGTAGGTACACCCATGCCGCTGTTAGGGAGGGAGTTCAAGAATTTTGTCCCCGTGTGGTGTAGGTACACCCACAGTGCTGTTAGGGAGGTAGTTCCAGGATTTTGTCCGTGTGGTGTAGGTACACCCACGCCGCTGTTAGGGAGGGAGTTCCAGAATTTTGTCCCCGTGTGGTGTAGGTACACCCACAGTGCTGTTAGGGAGGTAGTTCCAGGATTTTGTCCGTGTGGTGTAGGTACACCCAAGCCGCTGTTAGGGAGGGAGTTCCAGGATTTTGTCCGTGTGGTGTAGGTACACCCACGGCGCTGTTACGGAGAGAGTTCCAGGATTTTGTCCATGTGCTGTAGGTACACCCACGGCGATGTTAGGGAGGGAGTTCCAGGATTTTGTCCCTGTGGTGTAGGTACACCCACGGCGCTGTAAGGGAGGGAGTTCCAGGATTTTGTGTGTGGTGTAGGTACACCCATGGTGCAGTTAGGGAGGGTCTTCCAGGATTTTGTCCCGTGTGGTGTAGGTACTCCCACAGCGCTGTTAGGGAGGGAGTTCCAGGATTTTGTCCGTGTTGTGTAGGTACACCCACGGCGCTGTTAGGGAGGGACTTCCAGGATTTTGTCCGTGTGGTGTAGGTACACCCACGGCGCTGTTAGGGATGGAGTTCCAGGATTTTGTCCCCTGTGTGTGGTGTAGGTACACCCACGGCGCTGTTAGGGATGGAGTTCCAGGATTTTGTCCATGTGCTGTAGGTACACCCACGGCGATGTTAGGGAGGGAGTTCCAGGATTTTGTCCCTGTGGTGTAGGTACACCCACGGCGCTGTAAGGGAGGGAGTTCCAGGATTTTGTGTGTGGTGTAGGTACACCCATGGCGCAGTTAGGGAGGGTCTTCCAGGATTTTGTCCCGTGTGGTGTAGGTACTCCCACAGCGCTGTTAGGGAGGGAGTTCCAGGATTTTGTCCGTGTTGTGTAGGTACACCCACGGCGCTGTTAGGGAGGGACTTCCAGGATTTTGTCCGTGTGGTGTAGGTACACCCACGGCGCTGTTAGGGATGGAGTTCCAGGATTTTGTCCCCTGTGTGTGGTGTAGGTACACCCACGGCGCTGTTAGGGATGGAGTTCCAGGATTTTGTCCCTGTGGTGTAGGTACACCCACAGTGCTGTTAGGGAGGTAGTTCCAGGATTTTGTCCCCGTGTGGTGTAGGTACACCCACGGCTCTGTTAGGGAGTGAGATCCAGGATTTTGTCCCGTTTGTGGTGTAGGTACACCCACGGCGCTGTTAGTGAGGAAGTTCCAGGATTTTGTCCCGTGTGTGGTGTAGTTACACCCACAGCGCTGTTAGGGAGGGAGTTCCAGGATTTTCTCCGTGTGGTGTAGGTACACCCACGGCGCTGTTAGGGAGGGAGTTCCAGGATTTTGTCCCTGTGGTGTAGGCACACCCACGGCGCTGTTAGGGAGCGAGTTCCAGGATTTTGTCCCTGTGCTGTAGGTACACCACAGCGCTGTTAGGGAGGGAGTTCCAGGATTTTGTCCCTGTGGTGTAGGTACACCCACGCTGCTGTTAGGGAGTGAGTTCCAGGATTTTGTCCCGTGTGTGGTGTAGGTACACCCACGGCGCTGTTAGGGAGGAACTTCCAGGATTTTGTCCTGTGTGTGGTGTAGGTACACCCACAGCGCTGTTAGGGAGGGAGTTCCAGGATTTTGTCCGTATGGTGTAGGTACACCCACGGCGCTGTTAGGGAGGGAGTTCCAGGATTTTGTCCGTGTGGTGTAGGTACACCCACGGCGCTGTTAGGGAGGGAGTTCCACGATTTTGTCCCCGTGTGGTGTAGGTACACCCACGGCGCTGTTAGGGAGGGTGTTCCAGGATTTTGTCCCTGTGGTGTAGGTACACCCACGGCGCTGTTAGCGAGTTTGTTCCTGGATTTTGTCCCGTGTGTGGTGTAGGAACACCCACGGCGCTGTTTGGGAGGAAGTTCCTGGATTTTGTCCCGTTTGTGGTTTAGGTACACCCACGGCGCTGTTAGGGAGGGAGTTCCAGGATTTTGTCCGTGTGGTGTAGGTACACCCACGGCGCTGTTAGTGAGTGAGTTCCAGGATTTTGTCCCGTGTGTGGTGTAGGTACACCCACGGCGCTGTTAGGGAGGAAATTCCAGGATTTTGTCCCGTGTGTGGTGTAGGTACACCCACAGCGCTGTTAGGGAGGGAGTTCCAGGATTTTGTCCGTGTGGTGTAGGTACACCCACGGCGCTGTTAGCGAGGGTGTTCCAGGATTTTGTCCCGTGTGGTGTAGGTACACCCACGGCGCTGTTAGAGAGGGAGTTCCAGGATTTTGTCCGTGTGGTGTAGGTACACCCACGACGCTGTTAGAGTGGGAGTTCCAGGATTTTTTCCCCGTGTGGTGTAGGTACACCCACGGCGCTGTTAGGGTGGGACTTCCTGGATTTTGTCCCTGTGGTGTAGGTACACCCACGGCGCTGTTAGGGAGGGAGTTCCAGGATTTTGTCCCCGTGTGGTGGAGGTACACCCACGGCGCTGTTAGGGAGGGAGTTCCAAGATTTTGTCCCTGTGGTGTAGGTACACCCACGGCGCTGTTAGGGAGGGAGTTCCAGGATTTTGTCCGTGTGGTGTAGGTACACCCACGCCGCTGTTAGGGAGGGAGTTCCAGGATTTTGTCCGTGTGATGTAGGTACACCCATGCCGCTGTTAGGGAGGGAGTTCAAGAATTTTGTCCCCGTGTGGTGTAGGTACACCCACAGTGCTGTTAGGGAGGTAGTTCCAGGATTTTGTCCGTGTGGTGTAGGTACACCCACGCCGCTGTTAGGGAGGGAGTTCCAGAATTTTGTCCCCGTGTGGTGTAGGTACACCCACAGTGCTGTTAGGGAGGTAGTTCCAGGATTTTGTCCGTGTGGTGTAGGTACACCCACGCCGCTGTTAGGGAGGGAGTTCCAGGATTTTGTCCGTGTGGTGTAGGTACACCCACGGCGCTGTTACGGAGAGAGTTCCAGGATTTTGTCCATTTGCTGTAGGTACACCCACGGCGATGTTAGGGAGGGAGTTCCAGGATTTTGTCCCTGTGGTGTAGGTACACCCACGGCGCTGTAAGGGAGGGAGTTCCAGGATTTTGTGTGTGGTGTAGGTACACCCATGGCGCAGTTAGGGAGGGTCTTCCAGGATTTTGTCCCGTGTGGTGTAGGTACTCCCACAGCTCTGTTAGGGAGGGAGTTCCAGGATTTTGTCCGTGTTGTGTAGGTACACCCACGGCGCTGTTAGGGAGGGACTTCCAGGATTTTGTCCCTGTGGTGTAGGTACACCCACGGCGCTGTTAGGGATGGAGTTCCAGGATTTTGTCCCCTGTGTGTGGTGTAGGTACACCCACGGCGCTGTTAGGGATGGAGTTCCAGGATTTTGTCCATGTGCTGTAGGTACACCCACGGCAATGTTAGGGAGGGAGTTCCAGGATTTTGTCCCTGTGGTGTAGGTACACCCACGGCGCTGTAAGGGAGGGAGTTCCAGGATTTTGTGTGTGGTGTAGGTACACCCATGGCGCAGTTAGGGAGGGTCTTCCAGGATTTTGTCCCGTGTGGTGTAGGTACTCCCACAGCGCTGTTAGGGAGGGAGTTCCAGGATTTTGTCCGTGTTGTGTAGGTACACCCACGGCGCTGTTAGGGAGGGACTTCCAGGATTTTGTCCGTGTGGTGTAGGTACACCCACGGCGCTGTTAGGGATGGAGTTCCAGGATTTTGTCCCCTGTGTGTGGTGTAGGTACACCCACGGCGCTGTTAGGGATGGAGTTCCAGGATTTTGTCCCTGTGGTGTAGGTACACCCACAGTGCTGTTAGGGAGGTAGTTCCAGGATTTTGTCCCCGTGTGGTGTAGGTACACCCACGGCGCTGTTAGGGAGTGAGATCCAGGATTTTGTCCCGTGTGTGGTGTAGGTACACCCACGGCGCTGTTAGTGAGGAAGTTCCAGGATTTTGTCCCGTGTGTGGTGTAGTTACACCCACAGCGCTGTTAGGGAGGGAGTTCCAGGATTTTCTCCGTGTGGTGTGGGTACACCCACGGCGCTGTTAGGGAGGGAGTTCCAGGATTTTGTCCCTGTGGTGTAGGCACACCCACGGCGCTGTTAGGGAGCGAGTTCCAGGATTTTGTCCCTGTGCTGTAGGTACACCCACAGCGCTGTTAGGGAGGGAGTTCCAGGATTTTGTCTGTGGTGTAGGTACACCCACGGTGCTGTTAGGGAGGGAGTTCCAGGATTTTGTCCCTGTGGTGTAGGCACACCCACGGCGCTGTTAGGGAGGGAGTTCCTGGATTTTGTTCCTGTGGTGCAGGTACACCCACAGCGCTGTTAGGGAGGGAGTTCCAGGATTTTGTGTGTGGTGTAGGTACACCCATGGCGCTGTTAGGGAGGGAGTTCCAGGATTTTGTGTGTGGTGTAGGTACACCCATGGCGCAGTTAGGGAGGGACTTCCAGGATTTTGTCCCGTGTGGTGTAGGTACTCCCACGGCGCTGTTAGGGAGGGAGTTCCAGGATTTTGTCCGTGTTGTGTAGGTACACCCACGGCGCTGTTAGGGAGGGAGTTCCAGGATTTTGTCCGTGTGGTGTAGGTACACCCACGGCGCTGTTAGGGAGGGAGTTCCAGGATTTTGTCCCGAGTGTTGTGTAGGTACACCCACGGCGCTGTTAGGGAGGGTGTTCCAGGATTTTGTACCCTCTGTGTGGTGTAGGTACACCCACGGCGCTGTTAGGGATGGAGTTCCAGGATTTTGTCCCCTGTGTGTGGTGTAGGTACACCCACGGCGCTGTTAGGGATGGATTTCCAGGATTTTGTCCCTGTGGTGTAGGTACACCCACAGTGCTGTTAGGGAGGGAGTTCCAGGATTTTGTCCCCGTGTGGTGTAGGTACACCCACGGCGCTGGTAGGGATGGAGTTCCAGGATTTTGTCCCCTGTGTGTGGTGTAGGTACACCCAGGGCGCTGTTACGGAGGGAGTTCCAGGATTTTGTCCCGTGTGTGGTGTAGGTACACCCACGGCGCTGTTAGGGAGGGAGTTCCAGGATTTTGTCCCGTGTGGTGTAGGTACACCCTTGGCGCTGTTAGGGAGGGAGTTCCAGGATTTTGTCCCTGTGGTGTAGGTACACCCACGGCGCTGTTAGGGAGGGAGTTCCAGGATTTTGTCCCTGTGGTGTAGGTACACCCACGGCGCTGTTAGGGAGTGAGTTCCAGCATCTTGTCCCGTGTGTGGTGTAGGCACACCCACGGCGCTGTTAGGGAGGAACTTCCAGGATTTTGTCCCGTGTGTGGTGTAGGTACAGCCAATGCGCTGTTAGGGAGGGAGTTACAGGTTTTTGTCCGTGTGGTGTAGGTACACCCACGGCGCTGTTAGGGAGGGTGTTCCAGGATTTTGTCCCTGTGGTGTAGGTACACCCACGGCGCTGTTAGGGAGGGTGTTCCAGGATTTTGTCCCTATGGTGTAGGTACACCCACGGCGCTGTTAGGGAGGGTTTTCCAGGATTTTGTCCCTGTGGTGTAGGTACACCCACGGCGCTGCTAGGGAGGGAGTTCCAGGATTTTGTCCCTGTGGTGTAGGTACACCCACAGCGCTGTTAGGGAGGGAGTTACAGGATTTTGTCCCGTGTGGTGTAGGTACACCCACGGCGCTGTTAGGGAGGGAGTTCCAGGATTTTGTCCCTGTGGTGTAGGTACACCCACGGCGCTGTTTGGGAGCGAGTTCCTGGATTTTGTCCCGTGTGTGGTGTAGGTACACCCACGGCGCTGTTAGGGAGGACGTTCCTGGATTTTGTCCCGTGTGTTGTGCAGGTACACCCACAGCGCTGTTAGGGAGGGAGTTCCAGGATTTTGTCCGTGTGGTGTAGGTACACCCACGGCGCTGTTAGGGAGGGAGTTACAGGATTTTGTCCCTGTGGTGTAGGTACACCCACGGCGCTGTTAGGGAGGGAGTTCCAGGATTTTGTACCCGTGTGGTGTAGGTACAACCTTGGCGCTGTTAGGGAGGGAGTTCCAGGATTTTGTCCCTGTGGTGTAGGTACACCCACGACGCTGTTAGGTAGGGAGTTCCAGGATTTTGTCCCTCTGGTGTAGGTACACCCACGGCGCTGTTAGGGAGTGAGTTCCAGGATTTTGTCCCGTGTGTGGTGTAGGTACACCCACGGCGCTGTTAGGGAGGAAGTTCCAGGATTTTGTCCCTTGTGTGGTGTAGGTACACCCACGGCACTGTTAGGGAGGGTGTTCCAGGATTTTGTCTGTGTGGTGTTGGTACACCCACGGCGCTGTTAGGGAGGGAGTTCCAGGATTTTGTCCGTGTGGTGTAGGTACAGCCACGGCACGGTTATGGAGGGAGTTCCAGGATTTTGTCTGTGTGGTGTAGGTACACCCACGGCGCTGTTAGGGAGGGAGTTCCAGTTTTGTCCCTGTGGTGTAGGTACACCCACGGCGCTGTTAGGGAGCGAGTTCCAGGATTTTGTCCGTGTGGTGTAGGTACACCCACGGCGCTGGTAGGGATGGAGTTCCAGGATTTTGTCCCCTGTGTGTGGTGTAGGTACACCCAGGGCGCTGTTACGGAGGGAGTTCCAGGATTTTGTCCCGTGTGTGGTGTAGGTACACCCACGGCGCTGTTAGGGAGGGAGTTCCAGGATTTTGTCCCGTGTGGTGTAGGTACACCCTTGGCGCTGTTAGGGAGGGAGTTCCAGGATTTTGTCCCTGTGGTGTAGGTACACCCACGGCGCTGTTAGGGAGGGAGTTCCAGGATTTTGTCCCTGTGGTGTAGGTACACCCACGGCGCTGTTAGGGAATGAGTTCCAGCATCTTGTCCCGTGTGTGGTGTAGGCACACCCACGGCGCTGTTAGGGAGGAACTTCCAGGATTTTGTCCCGTGTGTGGTGTAGGTACAGCCAATGCGCTGTTAGGGAGGGAGTTACAGGTTTTTGTCCGTGTGGTGTAGGTACACCCACGGCGCTGTTAGGGAGGGTGTTCCAGGATTTTGTCCCTGTGGTGTAGGTACACCCACGGCGCTGTTAGGGAGGGTGTTCCAGGATTTTGTCCCTATGGTGTAGGTACACCCACGGCGCTGTTAGGGAGGGTTTTCCAGGATTTTGTCCCTGTGGTGTAGGTACACCCACGGCGCTGCTAGGGAGGGAGTTCCAGGATTTTGTCCCTGTGGTGTAGGTACACCCACAGCGCTGTTAGGGAGGGAGTTACAGGATTTTGTCCCGTGTGGTGTAGGTACACCCACGGCGCTGTTAGGGAGGGAGTTCCAGGATTTTGTCCCTGTGGTGTAGGTACACCCACGGCGCTGTTTGGGAGCGAGTTCCTGGATTTTGTCCCGTGTGTGGTGTAGGTACACCCACGGCGCTGTTAGGGAGGACGTTCCTGGATTTTGTCCCGTGTGTTGTGCAGGTACACCCACAGCGCTGTTAGGGAGGGAGTTCCAGGATTTTGTCCGTGTGGTGTAGGTACACCCACGGCGCTGTTAGGGAGGGAGTTACAGGATTTTGTCCCTGTGGTGTAGGTACACCCACGGCGCTGTTAGGGAGGGAGTTCCAGGATTTTGTACCCGTGTGGTGTAGGTACACCCTTGGCGCTGTTAGGGAGGGAGTTCCAGGATTTTGTCCCTGTGGTGTAGGTACACCCACGACGCTGTTAGGTAGGGAGTTCCAGGATTTTGTCCCTCTGGTGTAGGTACACCCACGGCGCTGTTAGGGAGTGAGTTCCAGGATTTTGTCCCGTGTGTGTTGTAGGTACACCCACGGCGCTGTTAGGGAGGGAGTTCCAGTTTTGTCCCTGTGGTGTAGGTACACCCACGGCGCTGTTAGGGAGCGAGTTCCAGGATTTTGTCCGTGTGGTGTAGGTACACCCACGGCGCTGTTAGGGAGGGAGTTCCAGGATTTTGCCCGTGTGGTGTAGGTACACCCACGGCGCCGTTAGGGAGCCAGTTCCAGGATTTTGTCCCCGTGTGCTGTAGGTACACCTACGGCGCTGTTAGGGAGGGAGTTCCAGGATTTTGTCCCCGTGGTGTAGGTACACCCACGGCGCTGTTAGGGAGGGAGTTCCAGGATTTTGTCCCTGTGGTGTAGGTACACCCACGGTGCTGTTAGGGAGTGAGTTCCAGGATTTTGTCCCGTGTGTTGTGTAGGTACACCCACGGCGCTGATAGGGAGAAAGTTCCTGGATTTTGTCCCGTGTGTAGTGTAGGTACACCCACAGCGCTGTTAGGGAGGGAGTTCCAGGATTTTGTCCGTGTGGTGTAGGTACACCCATGGCGCTGTTAGGGAGCGAGTTCCAGGATTTTGTCTCTGTGGTGCTGGTACACCCACGGCGCTGTTAGGGAGGGAGTTCCAGGAATTTGTCCCCGTGTGGTGTAGGTACACCCACGGCGCTGTTAGGGAGGGAGTTCCAGGATTTTGTCCCTGTGGTGTAGGTACACCCACGGCGCTGTTAGGGAGGGAGTTCCAGGATTTTGTCCCTGTGGTGTAGGTACACCCACGGCGCTGTTCAGGAGTAAGTTCCAGGATTTTGTCCCGTGTGTGGTGTAGGTACACCCACGGCGCTGTTAGGGAGGAAGTTCCAGGATTTTGTCCCTTGTGTTGTGTAGGTACACCCACGGCGCTGTTAGGGAGGGATATCCAGGATTTTGTCCGTGTGGTGTAGGTACACCCACGGCGCTGTTAGGGAGAGAGTTGCAGGATTTTGTCCCTGTGGTGTAGGTACACCCACGGCGCTATTCGGGAGGGAGTTCCAGGATTTTGTCCCCGTGTGTTGTAGGTACACCCACGGCGCTGTTAGGGAGTGAGTTCCAGGATTTTGTTCCGTGTGTGGTGTAGGAACACCCACGGCGCTGTTTTGGAGGATTTCCAGGATTTTGTCCCGTTTGTGGTGTAGGTACACCCACGACGCTGTTAGGGAGGGAGTTCCAGGATTTTGTCCCTGTGGTGTAGGTACACCCACGCTGCTGTTAGGGAGTGAGTTCCAGGATTTTGTCCCGTGTGTGGTGTAGGTACACCCACGGCGCTGTTAGGGAGGAACTTCCAGGATTTTGTCCTGTGTGTGGTGTAGGTACACCCACAGCGCTGTTAGGGAGGGAGTTCCAGGATTTTGTCCGTATGGTGTAGGTACACCCACGGCGCTGTTAGGGAGGGAGTTCCAGGATTTTGTCCGTGTGGTGTAGGTACACCCACGGCGCTGTTAGGGAGGGAGTTCCAGGATTTTGTCCCCGTGTGGTGTAGGTACACCCACGGCGCTGTTAGGGAGGGAGTGCCAGGATTTTGTCCCTGTGGTGTAGGTACACCCACGGCGCTGTTAGGGAGTTTGTTCCAGGATTTTGTCCCGTGTGTGGTGTAGGAACACCCACGGCGCCGTTAGGGAGGAAGTTCCTGGATTTTGTCCCGTTGGTAGTTTAGGTACACCCACAGCGCTGTTAGGGAGGGAGTTCCAGGATTTTGTCCGTGTGGTGTAGGTACACCCACGGCGCTGTTAGTGAGTGAGTTACTGGATTTTGTCCCGTGTGTGGTGTAGGTACACCCACGGCGCTGTTAGGGAGGAAATTCCAGGATTTTGTCCCGTGTGTGGTGTAGGTACACCCACAGCGCTGTTAGGGAGGGAGTTCCAGGATTTTGTCCGTGTGGTGTAGGTACACCCACGGGCGCTGTTAGCGAGGGTGTTCCAGGATTTTGTCCCTGTGGTGTAGGTACACCCACAGTGCTGTTAGGGAGGGAGTTCCAGGATTTTGTCCCCGTGTGGTGTAGGTACACCCACGGCGCTGTTAGGGAGTGAGATCCAGGATTTTGTCCCGTGTGTGGTGTAGGTACACCCACAGCGCTGTTAGTGAGGAAGTTCCAGGATTTTCTCCGTGTGGTGTAGGTACACCCACGGCGCTGTTAGGGAGGGAGTTCCAGGATTTTGTGTGTGGTGTAGGTACACCCACAGCGCTGTTAGGGAGGGAGTTCCAGGATTTTCTCCGTGTGGTGTAGGTACACCCACGGCGCTGTTAGGGAGGGAGTTCCAGGATTTTGTCCCTGTGGTGTAGGCACACCCACGGCGCTGTTAGGGAGCGAGTTCCAGGATTTTGTCCCTGTGCTGTAGGTACACCCACAGCGCTGTTAGGGAGGGAGTTCCAGGATTTTGTGTGTGGTGTAGGTACACCCACGGCGCTGTTAGGGAGGGAGTTCCAGGATTTTGTCCCTGTGGTGTAGGCACACCCACAGTGCTGTTAGTGAGGGAGTACCAGGATTTTGTGTGTGGTGTAGGTACACCCATGGCGCTGTTAGGGAGGGAGTTCCAGGATTTTGTGTGTGGTGTAGGTACACCCATGGCGCTGTTAGGGAGGGAGTTCCAGGATTTTGTGTGTGGTGTAGGTACACCCATGGCGCAGTTAGGGAGGGACTTCCAGGATTTTGTCCCGTGTGGTGTAGGTACTCCCACGGCGCTGTTAGGGAGGGAGTTCCAGGATTTTGTCCGTGTTGTGTAGGTACACCCACGGCGCTGTTAGGGAGGGAGTTCCAGGATTTTGTCCGTGTGGTGTAGGTACACCCACGGCGCTGTTAGGGAGGGAGTTCCAGGATTTTGTACCCTCTGTGTGGTGTAGGTACACCCACGGCGCTGTTAGGGATGGAGTTCCAGGATTTTGTCCCCTGTGTGTGGTGTAGGTACACCCACGGCGCTGTTAGGGATGGATTTCCAGGATTTTGTCCCTGTGGTGTAGGTACACCCACAGTGCTGTTAGGGAGGGAGTTCCAGGATTTTGTCCCCGTGTGGTGTAGGTACACCCACGGCGCTGGTAGGGATGGAGTTCCAGGATTTTGTCCCCTTTGTGTGGTGTAGATACACCCACGGCGCTGTTACGGA
This sequence comes from Cetorhinus maximus, assembly GCF_964194155.1. Lineage (NCBI taxonomy): Eukaryota > Metazoa > Chordata > Chondrichthyes > Lamniformes > Cetorhinidae > Cetorhinus > Cetorhinus maximus. Next base: position 41,922 of record NW_027596506.1, read on the forward strand.
CGGAGTTCCAGGATTTTGTCCCGTGTGTGGTGTAGGTACACCCACGGCGCTGTTAGGGAGGGAGTTCCAGGATTTTGTCCCGTGTGGTGCAGGTACACCCACGGCGCTGTTAGGGAGGGAGTTCCAGGATTTTGTCCGCGTAGTGTAGGTACACCCACGGCGCTGTTAGGGAGTGAGTTCCAGGATTTTGTCGCTGTGGTGTAGGTACACCCACGGCGCTGTTAGCGAGGGTGTTCCAGGATTTTGTCCCTGTGGTGTAGGTACACCCACAGTGCTGTTAGGGAGCCAGTTCCAGGATTTTGTCCCCGTGTGCTGTAGGTACACCTACGGCGCTGTTAGGGAGGGAGTTCCAGGATTTTGTCCCTGTGGTGTAGGTACACCCACGGCGCTGTTAGGGAGGGAGTTCCAGGATTTTGTCCCTGTGGTGTAGGTACACCCACGGTGCTGTTAGGGAGTGAGTTCCAGGATTTTGTCCCGTGTGTTGTGTAGGTACACCCACGGCGCTGATAGGGAGAAAGTTCCTGGATTTTGTCCCGTGTGTAGTGTAGGTACACCCACAGCGCTGTTAGGGAGGGAGTTCCAGGATTTTGTCCGTGTGGTGTAGGTACACCCATGGCGCTGTTAGGGAGCGAGTTCCAGGATTTTGTCTCTGTGGTGCTGGTACACCCACGGCGCTGTTAGGGAGGGAGTTCCAGGAATTTGTCCCCGTGTGGTGTAGGTACACCCACGGCGCTGTTAGGGAGGGAGTTCCAGGATTTTGTCCCTGTGGTGTAGGTACACCCACGGCGCTGTTAGGGAGGGAGTTCCAGGATTTTGTCCCTGTGGTGTAGGTACACCCACGGCGCTGTTCAGGAGTAAGTTCCAGGATTTTGTCCCGTGTGTGGTGTAGGTACACCCACGGCGCTGTTAGGGAGGAAGTTCCAGGATTTTGTCCCTTGTGTTGTGTAGGTACACCCACGGCGCTGTTAGGGAGGGATATCCAGGATTTTGTCCGTGTGGTGTAGGTACACCCACGGCGCTGTTAGGGAGAGAGTTGCAGGATTTTGTCCCTGTGGTGTAGGTACACCCACGGCGCTATTCGGGAGGGAGTTCCAGGATTTTGTCCCCGTGTGTTGTAGGTACACCCACGGCGCTGTTAGGGAGTGAGTTCCAGGATTTTGTTCCGTGTGTGGTGTAGGAACACCCACGGCGCTGTTTTGGAGGATTTCCAGGATTTTGTCCCGTTTGTGGTGTAGGTACACCCACGACGCTGTTAGGGAGGGAGTTCCAGGATTTTGTCCCTGTGGTGTAGGTACACCCACGCTGCTGTTAGGGAGTGAGTTCCAGGATTTTGTCCCGTGTGTGGTGTAGGTACACCCACGGCGCTGTTAGGGAGGAACTTCCAGGATTTTGTCCTGTGTGTGGTGTAGGTACACCCACAGCGCTGTTAGGGAGGGAGTTCCAGGATTTTGTCCGTATGGTGTAGGTACACCCACGGCGCTGTTAGGGAGGGAGTTCCAGGATTTTGTCCGTGTGGTGTAGGTACACCCACGGCGCTGTTAGGGAGGGAGTTCCAGGATTTTGTCCCCGTGTGGTGTAGGTACACCCACGGCGCTGTTAGGGAGGGAGTGCCAGGATTTTGTCCCTGTGGTGTAGGTACACCCACGGCGCTGTTAGGGAGTTTGTTCCAGGATTTTGTCCCGTGTGTGGTGTAGGAACACCCACGGCGCCGTTAGGGAGGAAGTTCCTGGATTTTGTCCCGTTGGTAGTTTAGGTACACCCACAGCGCTGTTAGGGAGGGAGTTCCAGGATTTTGTCCGTGTGGTGTAGGTACACCCACGGCGCTGTTAGTGAGTGAGTTACTGGATTTTGTCCCGTGTGTGGTGTAGGTACACCCACGGCGCTGTTAGGGAGGAAATTCCAGGATTTTGTCCCGTGTGTGGTGTAGGTACACCCACAGCGCTGTTAGGGAGGGAGTTCCAGGATTTTGTCCGTGTGGTGTAGGTACACCCACGGGCGCTGTTAGCGAGGGTGTTCCAGGATTTTGTCCCTGTGGTGTAGGTACACCCACAGTGCTGTTAGGGAGGGAGTTCCAGGATTTTGTCCCCGTGTGGTGTAGGTACACCCACGGCGCTGTTAGGGAGTGAGATCCAGGATTTTGTCCCGTGTGTGGTGTAGGTACACCCACAGCGCTGTTAGTGAGGAAGTTCCAGGATTTTCTCCGTGTGGTGTAGGTACACCCACGGCGCTGTTAGGGAGGGAGTTCCAGGATTTTGTGTGTGGTGTAGGTACACCCACAGCGCTGTTAGGGAGGGAGTTCCAGGATTTTCTCCGTGTGGTGTAGGTACACCCACGGCGCTGTTAGGGAGGGAGTTCCAGGATTTTGTCCCTGTGGTGTAGGCACACCCACGGCGCTGTTAGGGAGCGAGTTCCAGGATTTTGTCCCTGTGCTGTAGGTACACCCACAGCGCTGTTAGGGAGGGAGTTCCAGGATTTTGTGTGTGGTGTAGGTACACCCACGGCGCTGTTAGGGAGGGAGTTCCAGGATTTTGTCCCTGTGGTGTAGGCACACCCACAGTGCTGTTAGTGAGGGAGTACCAGGATTTTGTGTGTGGTGTAGGTACACCCATGGCGCTGTTAGGGAGGGAGTTCCAGGATTTTGTGTGTGGTGTAGGTACACCCATGGCGCTGTTAGGGAGGGAGTTCCAGGATTTTGTGTGTGGTGTAGGTACACCCATGGCGCAGTTAGGGAGGGACTTCCAGGATTTTGTCCCGTGTGGTGTAGGTACTCCCACGGCGCTGTTAGGGAGGGAGTTCCAGGATTTTGTCCGTGTTGTGTAGGTACACCCACGGCGCTGTTAGGGAGGGAGTTCCAGGATTTTGTCCGTGTGGTGTAGGTACACCCACGGCGCTGTTAGGGAGGGAGTTCCAGGATTTTGTACCCTCTGTGTGGTGTAGGTACACCCACGGCGCTGTTAGGGATGGAGTTCCAGGATTTTGTCCCCTGTGTGTGGTGTAGGTACACCCACGGCGCTGTTAGGGATGGATTTCCAGGATTTTGTCCCTGTGGTGTAGGTACACCCACAGTGCTGTTAGGGAGGGAGTTCCAGGATTTTGTCCCCGTGTGGTGTAGGTACACCCACGGCGCTGGTAGGGATGGAGTTCCAGGATTTTGTCCCCTTTGTGTGGTGTAGATACACCCACGGCGCTGTTACGGACGGAGTTCCAGGATTTTGTCCCGTGTGTGGTGTAGGTACACCCACGGCGCTGTTAGGGAGGGAGTTCCAGGATTTTGTCCCGTGTGGTGCAGGTACACCCACGGCGCTGTTAGGGAGGGAGTTCCAGGATTTTGTCCGCGTAGTGTAGGTACACCCACGGCGCTGTTAGGGAGTGAGTTCCAGGATTTTGTCGCTGTGGTGTAGGTACACCCACGGCGCTGTTAGCGAGGGTGTTCCAGGATTTTGTCCCTGTGGTGTAGGTACACCCACAGTGCTGTTAGGGAGGGAGTTCCAGGATTTTGTCCCCGTGTGGTGTAGGTACACCCACGGCGTTGTTAGGGAGGGAGTTCCAGGATTTTGTCCCTGTGGTGTAGGTACACCCACGGCGCTGTTTGGGAGTGAGATGCAGGATTTTGTCCCGTGTGTGGTGTAGGTACACCCACTGCGCTGTTAGTGAGGAAGTTCCAGGAATTTGTCCAGTGTGTGGTGTAGGTACACCCACAGCGCTGTTAGGGATGGAGTTCCAGGATTTTCTCCGTGTGGTGTAGGTACACCCACGGCGCTGTTAGGGAGGGAGTTCCAGGATTTTGTCCCTGTGGTGTAGGCACACCCACGGCGCTGTTAGGGAGGGAGTTCCAGGATTTTGTGTGTGGTGTAGGTACACCCATGGCGCTGTTAGGGAGGGAGTTCCAGGATTTTGTGTGTGGTGTAGGTACACCCATGGCGCTGTTAGGGAGGGAGTTCCAGGATTTTGTGTGTGGTGTAGGTACACCCATGGCGCTGTTAGGGAGGGAGTTCCAGGATTTTGTGTGTGGTGTAGGTACACCCATGGCGCTGTTAGGGAGGGAGTTCCAGGATTTTGTGTGTGGTGTAGGTACACCCATGGCGCAGTTAGGGAGGGACTTCCAGGATTTTGTCCCGTGTGGTGTAGGTACTCCCACGGCGCTGTTAGGGAGGGAGTTCCAGGATTTTGTCCGTGTTGTGTAGGTACACCCACGGCGCTGTTAGGGAGGGAGTTCCAGGATTTTGTCCGTGTGGTGTAGGTACACCCACGGCGCTGTTAGGGAGGGAGTTCCAGGATTTTGTACCCTCTGTGTGGTGTAGGTACACCCACGGCGCTGTTAGGAATGGAGTTCCAGGATTTTATCCCGTGTGTGGTGTAGGTACACCCACGGCGCTGTTAGGGAGGGAGTTCCAGGATTTTGTCCCGTGTGGTGCAGGTACACCCACGGCGCTGTTAGGGAGGGAGTTCCAGGATTTTGTCCGCGTAGTGTAGGTACACCCACGGCGCTGTTAGGGAGTGAGTTCCAGGATTTTGTCGCTGTGGTGTAGGTACACCCACGGCGCTGTTAGGGAGTGAGTTCCAGCATCTTGTCCCGTGTGTGGTGTAGGCACACCCACGGCGCTGTTAGGGAGGAACTTCCAGGATTTTGTCCCGTGTGTGGTGTAGGTACAGCCACAGCGCTGTTAGGGAGGGAGTTACAGGTTTTTGTCCGTGTGGTGTAGGTACACCCACGGCGCTGTTAGGGAGGGTGTTCCAGGATTTTGTCCCTGTGGTGTAGGTACACCCACGGCGCTGTTAGGGAGGGTGTTCCAGGATTTTGTCCCTATGGTGTAGGTACACCCACGGCGCTGTTAGGGAGGGTGTTCCAGGATTTTGTCCGTCTGGTGTATGTATACCCACGGCGCTGCTAGGGAGGGAGTTCCAGGATTTTGTCCGTGTGGTGTAGGTACACCCACAGCGCTGTTAGGGAGGGAGTTCCAGGATTTTGTCCCCGTGTGGTGTAGGTACACCCACGGCGCTGTTAGGGAGGGAGTTCCAGGATTTTGTCCCCGTGTGGTGTAGGTACACCCACGGCGCTGTTAGGGAGAGAGTTCCAGGATTTTGTCCCTGGGGTGTAGGTACACCCACGGCGCTGTTAGGGAGTGAGTTCCAGGATTTTGTCCGTGTGGTGTAGGTACACCCACTGCGCTGTTAGGGAGGGAGTTCCAGGATTTTGTCCCTGTGGTGTAGGTACACCCACGGCGCTGTTAGGGAGGGTGTTCCAGGATTTTGTCCGTGTGGTGTAGGTACACCCACGGCCCTGTTAGGGAGGGAGTTCCAGGATTTTGTCCCTGTGATGTAGGTACACCCACGGCGCTGTTAAGGAGGGAGTTCCAGGATTTTGTCCCCGTGTGGTGTAGGTACACCCCTGGCGCTGTTAGGGAGGGAGTTCCTGGATTTTGTCCCTGTGGTGTAGGTACACCCCCGGCGCTGTTAGGTAGGGAGTTCCAGGATTTTGTCCCTGTGGTGTAGGTACACCCACGGCGCTGTTAGGGAGTGAGTTCCAGCATCTTGTCCCGTGTGTGGTGTCGGCACACGCACGGCGCGGTTAGGGAGGAACTTCCAGAATTTTGTCCGTTGTGTGGTGTAGGTACACCCACGGCACCGTTAGGGAGGGTGTTCCAGGATTTTGTCTGTGTGGTGTAGGTACACCCACATCGCTGTTAGGGAGGGTGTTCCAGGAATTTGTCCGTGTGGTGTAGGTACACCCATGGCGCTGTTAGGGAGGGAGTTCCAGGATTTTGTCCGTGTGGTGTAGGTACAGCCACGGCACGGTTAGGGAGTGAGTTCCAGGATGTTGTCTGTGTGGTGTAGGTACACCCACGGCGCTGTTAGGGAGGGAGTTCCAGGATTTTGCCCGTGTGGTTTAGGTACACCCACGGCGCCGTTAGGGAGCCAGTTCCAGGATTTTGTCCCCGTGTGCTGTAGGTACACCCACGGCGCTGTTAGTGAGGAAGTTCCAGGAATTTGTCCCGTGTGTGGTGTAGGTACACCCACAGTGCTGTTAGGGAGGGAGTTCCAGGATTTTCTCCGTGTGGTGTAGGTACACCCACGGCGCTGTTAGGGAGGGAGTTCCAGGATTTTGTCCGTGTGGTGTAGGTACACCCACGGCGCTGTTAGGGAGGGAGTTCCAGGATTTTGTCTGTGTGGTGTAGGTACACCCACGGCGCTGTTAGGGAGGGAGTTCCAGTTTTGTCCCTGTGGTGTAGGTACACCCACGGCGTTGTTAGGGAGCGAGTTCCAGGATTTTGTCCGTGTGGTGTAGGTACACCCACGGCGCTGTTAGGGAGGGAGTTCCAGGATTTTGCCCGTGTGGTTTAGGTACACCCACGGCGCCGTTAGGGAGCCAGTTCCAGGATTTTGTCCCCGTGTGCTGTAGGTACACCCACGGCGCTGTTAGGGAGGGAGTTCCAGGATTTTGTCCGTGTGGTGTAGGTACACCCACGGCGCTGTTAGGGAGGGAGTTCCAGGATTTTGTCCCTGTGGTGTAGGTACACCCACGGCGCTGTTAGGGAGTGAGTTCCAGGATTTTGTCCCGTGTGTGGTGTAGGTACACCCACGGCGCTGTTAGGGAGGAAGTTCCTGGATTTTGTCCCGTGTGTAGTGTAGGTACACCCACAGCGCTGTTAGGGAGGGAGTTCCAGGATTTTGTCCGTGTGGTGTAGGTACACCCACGGCGCTGTTAGCGAGCGAGTTTCAGGATTTTGTCTCTGTGGTGTTGGTACACCCACGGCGCTGTTAGGGAGGGAGTTCCAGGATTTTGTCCCCGTGTGGTGTAGGTACACCCACGGCGCTGTTAGGGAGGGAGTTCCAGGATTTTGTCCCTGTGGTGTAGGTACACCCACGGCGCTGTTAGGGAGGGAGTTCCAGGATTTTGTCCCTGTGGTGTAGGTACACCCACGGCGCTGTTCGGGAGTAAGTTCCAGGATTTTGTCCCGTGTGTGGTGTAGGTACACCCACGGCGCTGTTAGGGAGGAATTTCCAGGATTTTGTCCTGTGTGTGGTGTAGGTACACCCACGGCGCTGTTAGGGAGGGATGTCCAGGATTTTGTCCGTGTGGTGTAGGTACACCCACGGCGCTGTTAGGGAGAGAGTTGCAGGATTTTGTCCCTGTGGTGTAGGTACACCCACGGCGCTATTCGGGAGGGAGTTCCAGGATTTTGTCCCTGTGTGTTGTAGGTACACCCACGGCGCTGTTAGGGAGTGAGTTCCAGGATTTTGTTCCGTGTGTGGTGTAGGAACACCCACGGCGCTGTTAGGGAGTATTTCCAGGATTTTGTCCCGTTTGTGGTGTAGGTACACCCACGACGCTGTTAGGGAGGGAGTTCCAGGATTTTGTCCCTGTGGTGTCGGTACACCCACGCTGCTGTTAGGGAGTGAGTTCCAGGATTTTGTCCCGTGTGTGGTGTAGGTACACCCATGGCGCTGTTAGGGAGGAACTTCCAGGATTTTGTCCTGTGTGTGGTGTAGGTACACCCACAGCGCTGTTAGGGAGGGAGTTCCAGTATTTTGTCCGTATGGTGTAGGTACACCCACGGCGCTGTTAGGGAGGGAGTTCCAGGATTTTGTCCGTGTGGTGTCGGTACACCCACGGCGCTGTTAGGGAGGGAGTTCCAGGATTTTGTGTGTGGTGTAGGTACACCCACAGCGCTGTTAGGGAGGGAGTTCCAGGATTTTCTCCGTGTGGTGTAGGTACACCCACGGCGCTGTTAGGGAGGGAGTTCCAGGATTTTGTCCCTGTGGTGTAGGCACACCCACGGCGCTGTTAGGGAGCGAGTTCCAGGATTTTGTCCCTGTGCTGTAGGTACACCCACAGCGCTGTTAGGGAGGGAGTTCCAGGATTTTGTGTGTGGTGTAGGTACACCCACGGCGCTGTTAGGGAGGGAGTTCCAGGATTTTGTCCCTGTGGTGTAGGCACACCCACAGTGCTGTTAGTGAGGGAGTACCAGGATTTTGTGTGTGGTGTAGGTACACCCATGGCGCTGTTAGGGAGGGAGTTCCAGGATTTTGTGTGTGGTGTAGGTACACCCATGGCGCTGTTAGGGAGGGAGTTCCAGGATTTTGTGTGTGGTGTAGGTACACCCATGGCGCAGTTAGGGAGGGACTTCCAGGATTTTGTCCCGTGTGGTGTAGGTACTCCCACGGCGCTGTTAGGGAGGGAGTTCCAGGATTTTGTCCGTGTTGTGTAGGTACACCCACGGCGCTGTTAGGGAGGGAGTTCCAGGATTTTGTCCGTGTGGTGTAGGTACACCCACGGCGCTGTTAGGGAGGGAGTTCCAGGATTTTGTACCCTCTGTGTGGTGTAGGTACACCCACGGCGCTGTTAGGGATGGAGTTCCAGGATTTTGTCCCCTGTGTGTGGTGTAGGTACACCCACGGCGCTGTTAGGGATGGATTTCCAGGATTTTGTCCCTGTGGTGTAGGTACACCCACAGTGCTGTTAGGGAGGGAGTTCCAGGATTTTGTCCCCGTGTGGTGTAGGTACACCCACGGCGCTGGTAGGGATGGAGTTCCAGGATTTTGTCCCCTGTGTGCGGTGTAGTTACACCCACGGCGCTGTTACGGACGGAGTTCCAGGATTTTGTCCCGTGTGTGGTGTAGGTACACCCACGGCGCTGTTAGGGAGGGAGTTCCAGGATTTTGTCCCGTGTGGTGCAGGTACACCCACGGCGCTGTTAGGGAGGGAGTTCCAGGATTTTGTCCGCGTAGTGTAGGTACACCCACGGCGCTGTTAGGGAGTGAGTTCCAGGATTTTGTCGCTGTGGTGTAGGTACACCCACGGCGCTGTTAGCGAGGGTGTTCCAGGATTTTGTCCCTGTGGTGTAGGTACACCCACAGTGCTGTTAGGGAGGGAGTTCCAGGATTTTGTCCCCGTGTGGTGTAGGTACACCCACGGCGTTGTTAGGGAGGGAGTTCCAGGATTTTGTCCCTGTGGTGTAGGTACACCCACGGCGCTGTTTGGGAGTGAGATGCAGGATTTTGTCCCGTGTGTGGTGTAGGTACACCCACTGCGCTGTTAGTGAGGAAGTTCCAGGAATTTGTCCCGTGTGTGGTGTAGGTACACCCACAGCGCTGTTAGGGAGGGAGTTCCAGGATTTTCTCCGTGTGGTGTAGGTACACCCACGGCGCTGTTAGGGAGGGAGTTCCAGGATTTTGTCCCTGTGGTGTAGGCACACCCACGGCGCTGTAAGGGAGGGAGTTCCAGGATTTTGTGTGTGGTGTAGGTACACCCATGGCGCTGTTAGGGAGGGAGTTCCAGGATTTTGTGTGTGGTGTAGGTACACCCATGGCGCTGTTAGGGAGGGAGTTCCAGGATTTTGTGTGTGGTGTAGGTACACCCATGGCGCTGTTAGGGAGGGAGTTCCAGGATTTTGTGTGTGGTGTAGGTACACCCAAGGCGCTGTTAGGGAGGGTGTACCAGGATTTTGTCTGTGTGGTGTAGGTACACCCACATCGCTGTTAGGGAGGGTGTTCCAGGAATTTGTCCGTGTGGTGTAGGTACACCCACGGCGCTGTTAGGGAGGGAGTTCCAGGATTTTGTCCGTGTGGTGTAGGTACAGCCACGGCACGGTTAGGGAGGGAGTTCCAGGATTTTGTCTGTGTGGTGTAGGTACACCCACGGCGCTGTTAGGGAGGGAGTTCCAGGATTTTGTCCGTGTGGTGTAGGTACACCCACGGCGCTGTTAGGGAGGGAGTTCCAGGATTTTGCCCGTGAGGTGTAGGTACACCCACGGCGCTGTTAGGGAGGGAGTTCCAGGATTTTGTCCCTGTGGTGTAGGTACACCCACGGCGCTGTTAGGGAGGGAGTTCCAGGATTTTGTCCCTGTGGTGTAGGTACACCCACGGCGCTGTTCGGGAGTAAGTTCCTGGATTTTGTCCCGTGTGTGGTGTAGGTACACCCACGGCGCTGTTAGGGAGGAAGTTCCAGGATTTTGTCCCGTGTGTGGTGTAGGTACACCCACGGCGCTGTTAGGGAGGGATGTCCAGGATTTTGTCCGTGTGGTGTAGGTACACCCACGGCGCTGTTAGGGAGAGAGTTGCAGGATTTTGTCCCTGTGGTGTAGGTACACCCACGGCGCTATTCGGGAGGGAGTTCCAGGATTTTGTCCCCGTGTGTTGTAGGTACACCCACGGCGCTGTTAGGGAGTGAGTTCCAGGATTTTGTTCCGTGTGTGGTGTAGGAACACCCACGGCGCTGTTAGGGAGGATTTCCAGGATTTTGTCCCGTTTGTGGTGTAGGTACACCCACGACGCTGTTCGGGAGGGAGTTCCAGGATTTTGTCCCTGTGGTGTAGGTACACCCACGCTGCTGTTAGGGAGTGAGTTCCAGGATTTTGTCCCGTGTGTGGTGTAGGTACACCCACGGCGCTGTTAGGGAGGAACTTCCAGGATTTTGTCCTGTGTGTGGTGTAGGTACACCCACAGCGCTGTTAGGGAGGGAGTTCCAGGATTTTGTCCGTATGGTGTAGGTACACCCACGGCGCTGTTAGGGAGGGAGTTCCAGGATTTTGTCCGTGTGGTGTAGGTACACCCACGGCGCTGTTAGGGAGGGAGTTCCACGATTTTGTCCCCGTGTGGTGTAGGTACACCCACGGCGCTGTTAGGGAGGGTGTTCCAGGATTTTGTCCCTGTTGTGTAGGTACACCCACGGCGCTGTTAGGGAGTTTGTTCCTGGATTTTGTCCCGTGTGTGGTGTAGGAACACCCACGGCGCTGTTAGGGAGGAAGTTCCTGGATTTTGTCCCGTTGGTGGTTTAGGTACACCCACAGCGCTGTTAGGGAGGGAGTTCCAGGATTTTGTCCGTGTGGTGTAGGTACACCCACGGCGCTGTTAGTGAGTGAGTTCCAGGATTTTGTCCCGTGTGTGGTGTAGGTACACCCACGGCGCTGTTAGGGAGGAAATTCCAGGATTTTGTCCCGTGTGTGGTGTAGGTACACCCACAGCGCTGTTAGGGAGGGAGTTCCAGGATTTTGTCCGTGTGGTGTAGGTACACCCACGGCGCTGTTAGCGAGGGTGTTCCAGGATTTTGTCCCGTGTGGTGTAGGTACACCCACGGCGCTGTTAGGGAGGGAGTTCCAGGATTTTGTCCGTGTGGTGTAGGTACACCCACGATGCTGTTAGACTGGGAGTTCCAGGATTTTGTCCCCGTGTGGTGTAGGTACACCCACGGCGCTGTTAGGGAGGGACTTCCTGGATTTTGTCCCTGTGGTGTAGGTACACCCACGGCGCTGTTAGGGAGGGAGTTCCAGGATTTTGTCCCCGTGTGGTGGAGGTACACCCACGGCGCTGTTAGGGAGGGAGTTCCAAGATTTTGTCCCTGTGGTGTAGGTACACCCACGGCGCTGTTAGGGAGGGAGTTCCAGGATTTTGTCCGTGTGGTGTAGGTACACCCACGCCGCTGTTAGGGAGGGAGTTCCAGGATTTTGTCCGTGTGATGTAGGTACACCCATGCCGCTGTTAGGGAGGGAGTTCAAGAATTTTGTCCCCGTGTGGTGTAGGTACACCCACAGTGCTGTTAGGGAGGTAGTTCCAGGATTTTGTCCGTGTGGTGTAGGTACACCCACGCCGCTGTTAGGGAGGGAGTTCCAGAATTTTGTCCCCGTGTGGTGTAGGTACACCCACAGTGCTGTTAGGGAGGTAGTTCCAGGATTTTGTCCGTGTGGTGTAGGTACACCCAAGCCGCTGTTAGGGAGGGAGTTCCAGGATTTTGTCCGTGTGGTGTAGGTACACCCACGGCGCTGTTACGGAGAGAGTTCCAGGATTTTGTCCATGTGCTGTAGGTACACCCACGGCGATGTTAGGGAGGGAGTTCCAGGATTTTGTCCCTGTGGTGTAGGTACACCCACGGCGCTGTAAGGGAGGGAGTTCCAGGATTTTGTGTGTGGTGTAGGTACACCCATGGTGCAGTTAGGGAGGGTCTTCCAGGATTTTGTCCCGTGTGGTGTAGGTACTCCCACAGCGCTGTTAGGGAGGGAGTTCCAGGATTTTGTCCGTGTTGTGTAGGTACACCCACGGCGCTGTTAGGGAGGGACTTCCAGGATTTTGTCCGTGTGGTGTAGGTACACCCACGGCGCTGTTAGGGATGGAGTTCCAGGATTTTGTCCCCTGTGTGTGGTGTAGGTACACCCACGGCGCTGTTAGGGATGGAGTTCCAGGATTTTGTCCATGTGCTGTAGGTACACCCACGGCGATGTTAGGGAGGGAGTTCCAGGATTTTGTCCCTGTGGTGTAGGTACACCCACGGCGCTGTAAGGGAGGGAGTTCCAGGATTTTGTGTGTGGTGTAGGTACACCCATGGCGCAGTTAGGGAGGGTCTTCCAGGATTTTGTCCCGTGTGGTGTAGGTACTCCCACAGCGCTGTTAGGGAGGGAGTTCCAGGATTTTGTCCGTGTTGTGTAGGTACACCCACGGCGCTGTTAGGGAGGGACTTCCAGGATTTTGTCCGTGTGGTGTAGGTACACCCACGGCGCTGTTAGGGATGGAGTTCCAGGATTTTGTCCCCTGTGTGTGGTGTAGGTACACCCACGGCGCTGTTAGGGATGGAGTTCCAGGATTTTGTCCCTGTGGTGTAGGTACACCCACAGTGCTGTTAGGGAGGTAGTTCCAGGATTTTGTCCCCGTGTGGTGTAGGTACACCCACGGCTCTGTTAGGGAGTGAGATCCAGGATTTTGTCCCGTGTGTGGTGTAGGTACACCCACGGCGCTGTTAGTGAGGAAGTTCCAGGATTTTGTCCCGTGTGTGGTGTAGTTACACCCACAGCGCTGTTAGGGAGGGAGTTCCAGGATTTTCTCCGTGTGGTGTAGGTACACCCACGGCGCTGTTAGGGAGGGAGTTCCAGGATTTTGTCCCTGTGGTGTAGGCACACCCACGGCGCTGTTAGGGAGCGAGTTCCAGGATTTTGTCCCTGTGCTGTAGGTACACCCACAGCGCTGTTAGGGAGGGAGTTCCAGGATTTTGTCCCTGTGGTGTAGGTACACCCACGCTGCTGTTAGGGAGTGAGTTCCAGGATTTTGTCCCGTGTGTGGTGTAGGTACACCCACGGCGCTGTTAGGGAGGAACTTCCAGGATTTTGTCCTGTGTGTGGTGTAGGTACACCCACAGCGCTGTTAGGGAGGGAGTTCCAGGATTTTGTCCGTATGGTGTAGGTACACCCACGGCGCTGTTAGGGAGGGAGTTCCAGGATTTTGTCCGTGTGGTGTAGGTACACCCACGGCGCTGTTAGGGAGGGAGTTCCACGATTTTGTCCCCGTGTGGTGTAGGTACACCCACGGCGCTGTTAGGGAGGGTGTTCCAGGATTTTGTCCCTGTGGTGTAGGTACACCCACGGCGCTGTTAGGGAGTTTGTTCCTGGATTTTGTCCCGTGTGTGGTGTAGGAACACCCACGGCGCTGTTTGGGAGGAAGTTCCTGGATTTTGTCCCGTTTGTGGTTTAGGTACACCCACGGCGCTGTTAGGGAGGGAGTTCCAGGATTTTGTCCGTGTGGTGTAGGTACACCCACGGCGCTGTTAGTGAGTGAGTTCCAGGATTTTGTCCCGTGTGTGGTGTAGGTACACCCACGGCGCTGTTAGGGAGGAAATTCCAGGATTTTGTCCCGTGTGTGGTGTAGGTACACCCACAGCGCTGTTAGGGAGGGAGTTCCAGGATTTTGTCCGTGTGGTGTAGGTACACCCACGGCGCTGTTAGCGAGGGTGTTCCAGGATTTTGTCCCGTGTGGTGTAGGTACACCCACGGCGCTGTTAGGGAGGGAGTTCCAGGATTTTGTCCGTGTGGTGTAGGTACACCCACGACGCTGTTAGAGTGGGAGTTCCAGGATTTTGTGTGTGGTGTAGGTACACCCATGGCGCAGTTAGGGAGGGACTTCCAGGATTTTGTCCCGTGTGGTGTAGGTACTCCCACGGCGCTGTTAGGGAGGGAGTTCCAGGATTTTGTCCGTGTTGTGTAGGTACACCCACGGCGCTGTTAGGGAGGGAGTTCCAGGATTTTGTCCGTGTGGTGTAGGTACACCCACGGCGCTGTTAGGGAGGGAGTTCCAGGATTTTGTACCCTCTGTGTGGTGTAGGTACACCCACGGCGCTGTTAGGGATGGAGTTCCAGGATTTTGTCCCCTGTGTGTGGTGTAGGTACACCCACGGCGCTGTTAGGGATGGATTTCCAGGATTTTGTCCCTGTGGTGTAGGTACACCCACAGTGCTGTTAGGGAGGGAGTTCCAGGATTTTGTCCCCGTGTGGTGTAGGTACACCCACGGCGCTGGTAGGGATGGAGTTCCAGGATTTTGTCCCCTTTGTGTGGTGTAGATACACCCACGGCGCTGTTACGGACGGAGTTCCAGGATTTTGTCCCGTGTGTGGTGTAGGTACACCCACGGCGCTGTTAGGGAGGGAGTTCCAGGATTTTGTCCCGTGTGGTGCAGGTACACCCACGGCGCTGTTAGGGAGGGAGTTCCAGGATTTTGTCCGCGTAGTGTAGGTACACCCACGGCGCTGTTAGGGAGTGAGTTCCAGGATTTTGTCGCTGTGGTGTAGGTACACCCACGGCGCTGTTAGCGAGGGTGTTCCAGGATTTTGTCCCTGTGGTGTAGGTACACCCACAGTGCTGTTAGGGAGCCAGTTCCAGGATTTTGTCCCCGTGTGCTGTAGGTACACCTACGGCGCTGTTAGGGAGGGAGTTCCAGGATTTTGTCCCTGTGGTGTAGGTACACCCACGGCGCTGTTAGGGAGGGAGTTCCAGGATTTTGTCCCTGTGGTGTAGGTACACCCACGGTGCTGTTAGGGAGTGAGTTCCAGGATTTTGTCCCGTGTGTTGTGTAGGTACACCCACGGCGCTGATAGGGAGAAAGTTCCTGGATTTTGTCCCGTGTGTAGTGTAGGTACACCCACAGCGCTGTTAGGGAGGGAGTTCCAGGATTTTGTCCGTGTGGTGTAGGTACACCCATGGCGCTGTTAGGGAGCGAGTTCCAGGATTTTGTCTCTGTGGTGCTGGTACACCCACGGCGCTGTTAGGGAGGGAGTTCCAGGAATTTGTCCCCGTGTGGTGTAGGTACACCCACGGCGCTGTTAGGGAGGGAGTTCCAGGATTTTGTCCCTGTGGTGTAGGTACACCCACGGCGCTGTTAGGGAGGGAGTTCCAGGATTTTGTCCCTGTGGTGTAGGTACACCCACGGCGCTGTTCAGGAGTAAGTTCCAGGATTTTGTCCCGTGTGTGGTGTAGGTACACCCACGGCGCTGTTAGGGAGGAAGTTCCAGGATTTTGTCCCTTGTGTTGTGTAGGTACACCCACGGCGCTGTTAGGGAGGGATATCCAGGATTTTGTCCGTGTGGTGTAGGTACACCCACGGCGCTGTTAGGGAGAGAGTTGCAGGATTTTGTCCCTGTGGTGTAGGTACACCCACGGCGCTATTCGGGAGGGAGTTCCAGGATTTTGTCCCCGTGTGTTGTAGGTACACCCACGGCGCTGTTAGGGAGTGAGTTCCAGGATTTTGTTCCGTGTGTGGTGTAGGAACACCCACGGCGCTGTTTTGGAGGATTTCCAGGATTTTGTCCCGTTTGTGGTGTAGGTACACCCACGACGCTGTTAGGGAGGGAGTTCCAGGATTTTGTCCCTGTGGTGTAGGTACACCCACGCTGCTGTTAGGGAGTGAGTTCCAGGATTTTGTCCCGTGTGTGGTGTAGGTACACCCACGGCGCTGTTAGGGAGGAACTTCCAGGATTTTGTCCTGTGTGTGGTGTAGGTACACCCACAGCGCTGTTAGGGAGGGAGTTCCAGGATTTTGTCCGTATGGTGTAGGTACACCCACGGCGCTGTTAGGGAGGGAGTTCCAGGATTTTGTCCGTGTGGTGTAGGTACACCCACGGCGCTGTTAGGGAGGGAGTTCCAGGATTTTGTCCCCGTGTGGTGTAGGTACACCCACGGCGCTGTTAGGGAGGGAGTGCCAGGATTTTGTCCCTGTGGTGTAGGTACACCCACGGCGCTGTTAGGGAGTTTGTTCCAGGATTTTGTCCCGTGTGTGGTGTAGGAACACCCACGGCGCCGTTAGGGAGGAAGTTCCTGGATTTTGTCCCGTTGGTAGTTTAGGTACACCCACAGCGCTGTTAGGGAGGGAGTTCCAGGATTTTGTCCGTGTGGTGTAGGTACACCCACGGCGCTGTTAGTGAGTGAGTTACTGGATTTTGTCCCGTGTGTGGTGTAGGTACACCCACGGCGCTGTTAGGGAGGAAATTCCAGGATTTTGTCCCGTGTGTGGTGTAGGTACACCCACAGCGCTGTTAGGGAGGGAGTTCCAGGATTTTGTCCGTGTGGTGTAGGTACACCCACGGGCGCTGTTAGCGAGGGTGTTCCAGGATTTTGTCCCTGTGGTGTAGGTACACCCACAGTGCTGTTAGGGAGGGAGTTCCAGGATTTTGTCCCCGTGTGGTGTAGGTACACCCACGGCGCTGTTAGGGAGTGAGATCCAGGATTTTGTCCCGTGTGTGGTGTAGGTACACCCACAGCGCTGTTAGTGAGGAAGTTCCAGGATTTTCTCCGTGTGGTGTAGGTACACCCACGGCGCTGTTAGGGAGGGAGTTCCAGGATTTTGTGTGTGGTGTAGGTACACCCACAGCGCTGTTAGGGAGGGAGTTCCAGGATTTTCTCCGTGTGGTGTAGGTACACCCACGGCGCTGTTAGGGAGGGAGTTCCAGGATTTTGTCCCTGTGGTGTAGGCACACCCACGGCGCTGTTAGGGAGCGAGTTCCAGGATTTTGTCCCTGTGCTGTAGGTACACCCACAGCGCTGTTAGGGAGGGAGTTCCAGGATTTTGTGTGTGGTGTAGGTACACCCACGGCGCTGTTAGGGAGGGAGTTCCAGGATTTTGTCCCTGTGGTGTAGGCACACCCACAGTGCTGTTAGTGAGGGAGTACCAGGATTTTGTGTGTGGTGTAGGTACACCCATGGCGCTGTTAGGGAGGGAGTTCCAGGATTTTGTGTGTGGTGTAGGTACACCCATGGCGCTGTTAGGGAGGGAGTTCCAGGATTTTGTGTGTGGTGTAGGTACACCCATGGCGCAGTTAGGGAGGGACTTCCAGGATTTTGTCCCGTGTGGTGTAGGTACTCCCACGGCGCTGTTAGGGAGGGAGTTCCAGGATTTTGTCCGTGTTGTGTAGGTACACCCACGGCGCTGTTAGGGAGGGAGTTCCAGGATTTTGTCCGTGTGGTGTAGGTACACCCACGGCGCTGTTAGGGAGGGAGTTCCAGGATTTTGTACCCTCTGTGTGGTGTAGGTACACCCACGGCGCTGTTAGGGATGGAGTTCCAGGATTTTGTCCCCTGTGTGTGGTGTAGGTACACCCACGGCGCTGTTAGGGATGGATTTCCAGGATTTTGTCCCTGTGGTGTAGGTACACCCACAGTGCTGTTAGGGAGGGAGTTCCAGGATTTTGTCCCCGTGTGGTGTAGGTACACCCACGGCGCTGGTAGGGATGGAGTTCCAGGATTTTGTCCCCTTTGTGTGGTGTAGATACACCCACGGCGCTGTTACGGACGGAGTTCCAGGATTTTGTCCCGTGTGTGGTGTAGGTACACCCACGGCGCTGTTAGGGAGGGAGTTCCAGGATTTTGTCCCGTGTGGTGCAGGTACACCCACGGCGCTGTTAGGGAGGGAGTTCCAGGATTTTGTCCGCGTAGTGTAGGTACACCCACGGCGCTGTTAGGGAGTGAGTTCCAGGATTTTGTCGCTGTGGTGTAGGTACACCCACGGCGCTGTTAGCGAGGGTGTTCCAGGATTTTGTCCCTGTGGTGTAGGTACACCCACAGTGCTGTTAGG
This sequence comes from Cetorhinus maximus, assembly GCF_964194155.1. Taxonomy (NCBI): domain Eukaryota; kingdom Metazoa; phylum Chordata; class Chondrichthyes; order Lamniformes; family Cetorhinidae; genus Cetorhinus; species Cetorhinus maximus. Next base: position 59,743 of record NW_027596506.1, read on the forward strand.
GAGGGAGTTCCAGGATTTTGTCCCCGTGTGGTGTAGGTACACCCACGGCGTTGTTAGGGAGGGAGTTCCAGGATTTTGTCCCTGTGGTGTAGGTACACCCACGGCGCTGTTTGGGAGTGAGATGCAGGATTTTGTCCCGTGTGTGGTGTAGGTACACCCACTGCGCTGTTAGTGAGGAAGTTCCAGGAATTTGTCCAGTGTGTGGTGTAGGTACACCCACAGCGCTGTTAGGGATGGAGTTCCAGGATTTTCTCCGTGTGGTGTAGGTACACCCACGGCGCTGTTAGGGAGGGAGTTCCAGGATTTTGTCCCTGTGGTGTAGGCACACCCACGGCGCTGTTAGGGAGGGAGTTCCAGGATTTTGTGTGTGGTGTAGGTACACCCATGGCGCTGTTAGGGAGGGAGTTCCAGGATTTTGTGTGTGGTGTAGGTACACCCATGGCGCTGTTAGGGAGGGAGTTCCAGGATTTTGTGTGTGGTGTAGGTACACCCATGGCGCTGTTAGGGAGGGAGTTCCAGGATTTTGTGTGTGGTGTAGGTACACCCATGGCGCTGTTAGGGAGGGAGTTCCAGGATTTTGTGTGTGGTGTAGGTACACCCATGGCGCAGTTAGGGAGGGACTTCCAGGATTTTGTCCCGTGTGGTGTAGGTACTCCCACGGCGCTGTTAGGGAGGGAGTTCCAGGATTTTGTCCGTGTTGTGTAGGTACACCCACGGCGCTGTTAGGGAGGGAGTTCCAGGATTTTGTCCGTGTGGTGTAGGTACACCCACGGCGCTGTTAGGGAGGGAGTTCCAGGATTTTGTACCCTCTGTGTGGTGTAGGTACACCCACGGCGCTGTTAGGAATGGAGTTCCAGGATTTTATCCCGTGTGTGGTGTAGGTACACCCACGGCGCTGTTAGGGAGGGAGTTCCAGGATTTTGTCCCGTGTGGTGCAGGTACACCCACGGCGCTGTTAGGGAGGGAGTTCCAGGATTTTGTCCGCGTAGTGTAGGTACACCCACGGCGCTGTTAGGGAGTGAGTTCCAGGATTTTGTCGCTGTGGTGTAGGTACACCCACGGCGCTGTTAGGGAGTGAGTTCCAGCATCTTGTCCCGTGTGTGGTGTAGGCACACCCACGGCGCTGTTAGGGAGGAACTTCCAGGATTTTGTCCCGTGTGTGGTGTAGGTACAGCCACAGCGCTGTTAGGGAGGGAGTTACAGGTTTTTGTCCGTGTGGTGTAGGTACACCCACGGCGCTGTTAGGGAGGGTGTTCCAGGATTTTGTCCCTGTGGTGTAGGTACACCCACGGCGCTGTTAGGGAGGGTGTTCCAGGATTTTGTCCCTATGGTGTAGGTACACCCACGGCGCTGTTAGGGAGGGTGTTCCAGGATTTTGTCCGTCTGGTGTATGTATACCCACGGCGCTGCTAGGGAGGGAGTTCCAGGATTTTGTCCGTGTGGTGTAGGTACACCCACAGCGCTGTTAGGGAGGGAGTTCCAGGATTTTGTCCCCGTGTGGTGTAGGTACACCCACGGCGCTGTTAGGGAGGGAGTTCCAGGATTTTGTCCCCGTGTGGTGTAGGTACACCCACGGCGCTGTTAGGGAGAGAGTTCCAGGATTTTGTCCCTGGGGTGTAGGTACACCCACGGCGCTGTTAGGGAGTGAGTTCCAGGATTTTGTCCGTGTGGTGTAGGTACACCCACTGCGCTGTTAGGGAGGGAGTTCCAGGATTTTGTCCCTGTGGTGTAGGTACACCCACGGCGCTGTTAGGGAGGGTGTTCCAGGATTTTGTCCGTGTGGTGTAGGTACACCCACGGCCCTGTTAGGGAGGGAGTTCCAGGATTTTGTCCCTGTGATGTAGGTACACCCACGGCGCTGTTAAGGAGGGAGTTCCAGGATTTTGTCCCCGTGTGGTGTAGGTACACCCCTGGCGCTGTTAGGGAGGGAGTTCCTGGATTTTGTCCCTGTGGTGTAGGTACACCCCCGGCGCTGTTAGGTAGGGAGTTCCAGGATTTTGTCCCTGTGGTGTAGGTACACCCACGGCGCTGTTAGGGAGTGAGTTCCAGCATCTTGTCCCGTGTGTGGTGTCGGCACACGCACGGCGCGGTTAGGGAGGAACTTCCAGAATTTTGTCCGTTGTGTGGTGTAGGTACACCCACGGCACCGTTAGGGAGGGTGTTCCAGGATTTTGTCTGTGTGGTGTAGGTACACCCACATCGCTGTTAGGGAGGGTGTTCCAGGAATTTGTCCGTGTGGTGTAGGTACACCCATGGCGCTGTTAGGGAGGGAGTTCCAGGATTTTGTCCGTGTGGTGTAGGTACAGCCACGGCACGGTTAGGGAGTGAGTTCCAGGATGTTGTCTGTGTGGTGTAGGTACACCCACGGCGCTGTTGGGGAGGGAGTTCCAGTTTTGTCCCTGTGGTGTAGGTACACCCACGGCGCTGTTAGGGAGCGAGTTCCAGGATTTTGTCCGTGTGGTGTAGGTACACCCACGGCGCTGTTAGGGAGGGAGTTCCAGGATTTTGCCCGTGTGGTTTAGGTACACCCACGGCGCCGTTAGGGAGCCAGTTCCAGGATTTTGTCCCCGTGTGCTGTAGGTACACCCACGGCGCTGTTAGTGAGGAAGTTCCAGGAATTTGTCCCGTGTGTGGTGTAGGTACACCCACAGCGCTGTTAGGGAGGGAGTTCCAGGATTTTCTCCGTGTGGTGTAGGTACACCCACGGCGCTGTTAGGGAGGGAGTTCCAGGATTTTGTCCGTGTGGTGTAGGTACACCCACGGCGCTGTTAGGGAGGGAGTTCCAGGATTTTGTCTGTGTGGTGTAGGTACACCCACGGCGCTGTTAGGGAGGGAGTTCCAGTTTTGTCCCTGTGGTGTAGGTACACCCACGGCGTTGTTAGGGAGCGAGTTCCAGGATTTTGTCCGTGTGGTGTAGGTACACCCACGGCGCTGTTAGGGAGGGAGTTCCAGGATTTTGCCCGTGTGGTTTAGGTACACCCACGGCGCCGTTAGGGAGCCAGTTCCAGGATTTTGTCCCCGTGTGCTGTAGGTACACCCACGGCGCTGTTAGGGAGGGAGTTCCAGGATTTTGTCCGTGTGGTGTAGGTACACCCACGGCGCTGTTAGGGAGGGAGTTCCAGGATTTTGTCCCTGTGGTGTAGGTACACCCACGGCGCTGTTAGGGAGTGAGTTCCAGGATTTTGTCCCGTGTGTGGTGTAGGTACACCCACGGCGCTGTTAGGGAGGAAGTTCCTGGATTTTGTCCCGTGTGTAGTGTAGGTACACCCACAGCGCTGTTAGGGAGGGAGTTCCAGGATTTTGTCCGTGTGGTGTAGGTACACCCACGGCGCTGTTAGCGAGCGAGTTTCAGGATTTTGTCTCTGTGGTGTTGGTACACCCACGGCGCTGTTAGGGAGGGAGTTCCAGGATTTTGTCCCCGTGTGGTGTAGGTACACCCACGGCGCTGTTAGGGAGGGAGTTCCAGGATTTTGTCCCTGTGGTGTAGGTACACCCACGGCGCTGTTAGGGAGGGAGTTCCAGGATTTTGTCCCTGTGGTGTAGGTACACCCACGGCGCTGTTCGGGAGTAAGTTCCAGGATTTTGTCCCGTGTGTGGTGTAGGTACACCCACGGCGCTGTTAGGGAGGAATTTCCAGGATTTTGTCCTGTGTGTGGTGTAGGTACACCCACGGCGCTGTTAGGGAGGGATGTCCAGGATTTTGTCCGTGTGGTGTAGGTACACCCACGGCGCTGTTAGGGAGAGAGTTGCAGGATTTTGTCCCTGTGGTGTAGGTACACCCACGGCGCTATTCGGGAGGGAGTTCCAGGATTTTGTCCCTGTGTGTTGTAGGTACACCCACGGCGCTGTTAGGGAGTGAGTTCCAGGATTTTGTTCCGTGTGTGGTGTAGGAACACCCACGGCGCTGTTAGGGAGTATTTCCAGGATTTTGTCCCGTTTGTGGTGTAGGTACACCCACGACGCTGTTAGGGAGGGAGTTCCAGGATTTTGTCCCTGTGGTGTCGGTACACCCACGCTGCTGTTAGGGAGTGAGTTCCAGGATTTTGTCCCGTGTGTGGTGTAGGTACACCCATGGCGCTGTTAGGGAGGAACTTCCAGGATTTTGTCCTGTGTGTGGTGTAGGTACACCCACAGCGCTGTTAGGGAGGGAGTTCCAGTATTTTGTCCGTATGGTGTAGGTACACCCACGGCGCTGTTAGGGAGGGAGTTCCAGGATTTTGTCCGTGTGGTGTCGGTACACCCACGGCGCTGTTAGGGAGGGAGTTCCAGGATTTTGTGTGTGGTGTAGGTACACCCACAGCGCTGTTAGGGAGGGAGTTCCAGGATTTTCTCCGTGTGGTGTAGGTACACCCACGGCGCTGTTAGGGAGGGAGTTCCAGGATTTTGTCCCTGTGGTGTAGGCACACCCACGGCGCTGTTAGGGAGCGAGTTCCAGGATTTTGTCCCTGTGCTGTAGGTACACCCACAGCGCTGTTAGGGAGGGAGTTCCAGGATTTTGTGTGTGGTGTAGGTACACCCACGGCGCTGTTAGGGAGGGAGTTCCAGGATTTTGTCCCTGTGGTGTAGGCACACCCACAGTGCTGTTAGTGAGGGAGTACCAGGATTTTGTGTGTGGTGTAGGTACACCCATGGCGCTGTTAGGGAGGGAGTTCCAGGATTTTGTGTGTGGTGTAGGTACACCCATGGCGCAGTTAGGGAGGGACTTCCAGGATTTTGTCCCGTGTGGTGTAGGTACTCCCACGGCGCTGTTAGGGAGGGAGTTCCAGGATTTTGTCCGTGTTGTGTAGGTACACCCACGGCGCTGTTAGGGAGGGAGTTCCAGGATTTTGTCCGTGTGGTGTAGGTACACCCACGGCGCTGTTAGGGAGGGAGTTCCAGGATTTTGTACCCTCTGTGTGGTGTAGGTACACCCACGGCGCTGTTAGGGATGGAGTTCCAGGATTTTGTCCCCTGTGTGTGGTGTAGGTACACCCACGGCGCTGTTAGGGATGGATTTCCAGGATTTTGTCCCTGTGGTGTAGGTACACCCACAGTGCTGTTAGGGAGGGAGTTCCAGGATTTTGTCCCCGTGTGGTGTAGGTACACCCACGGCGCTGGTAGGGATGGAGTTCCAGGATTTTGTCCCCTGTGTGCGGTGTAGTTACACCCACGGCGCTGTTACGGACGGAGTTCCAGGATTTTGTCCCGTGTGTGGTGTAGGTACACCCACGGCGCTGTTAGGGAGGGAGTTCCAGGATTTTGTCCCGTGTGGTGCAGGTACACCCACGGCGCTGTTAGGGAGGGAGTTCCAGGATTTTGTCCGCGTAGTGTAGGTACACCCACGGCGCTGTTAGGGAGTGAGTTCCAGGATTTTGTCGCTGTGGTGTAGGTACACCCACGGCGCTGTTAGCGAGGGTGTTCCAGGATTTTGTCCCTGTGGTGTAGGTACACCCACAGTGCTGTTAGGGAGGGAGTTCCAGGATTTTGTCCCCGTGTGGTGTAGGTACACCCACGGCGTTGTTAGGGAGGGAGTTCCAGGATTTTGTCCCTGTGGTGTAGGTACACCCACGGCGCTGTTTGGGAGTGAGATGCAGGATTTTGTCCCGTGTGTGGTGTAGGTACACCCACTGCGCTGTTAGTGAGGAAGTTCCAGGAATTTGTCCCGTGTGTGGTGTAGGTACACCCACAGCGCTGTTAGGGAGGGAGTTCCAGGATTTTCTCCGTGTGGTGTAGGTACACCCACGGCGCTGTTAGGGAGGGAGTTCCAGGATTTTGTCCCTGTGGTGTAGGCACACCCACGGCGCTGTTAGGGAGGGAGTTCCAGGATTTTGTGTGTGGTGTAGGTACACCCATGGCGCTGTTAGGGAGGGAGTTCCAGGATTTTGTGTGTGGTGTAGGTACACCCATGGCGCTGTTAGGGAGGGAGTTCCAGGATTTTGTGTGTGGTGTAGGTACACCCATGGCGCTGTTAGGGAGGGAGTTCCAGGATTTTGTGTGTGGTGTAGGTACACCCAAGGCGCTGTTAGGGAGGGTGTACCAGGATTTTGTCTGTGTGGTGTAGGTACACCCACATCGCTGTTAGGGAGGGTGTTCCAGGAATTTGTCCGTGTGGTGTAGGTACACCCACGGCGCTGTTAGGGAGGGAGTTCCAGGATTTTGTCCGTGTGGTGTAGGTACAGCCACGGCACGGTTAGGGAGGGAGTTCCAGGATTTTGTCTGTGTGGTGTAGGTACACCCACGGCGCTGTTAGGGAGGGAGTTCCAGGATTTTGTCCGTGTGGTGTAGGTACACCCACGGCGCTGTTAGGGAGGGAGTTCCAGGATTTTGCCCGTGAGGTGTAGGTACACCCACGGCGCTGTTAGGGAGGGAGTTCCAGGATTTTGTCCCTGTGGTGTAGGTACACCCACGGCGCTGTTAGGGAGGGAGTTCCAGGATTTTGTCCCTGTGGTGTAGGTACACCCACGGCGCTGTTCGGGAGTAAGTTCCTGGATTTTGTCTTGTGTGTGGTGTAGGTACACCCACGGCGCTGTTAGGGAGGAAGTTCCAGGATTTTGTCCCGTGTGTGGTGTAGGTACACCCACGGCGCTGTTAGGGAGGGATGTCCAGGATTTTGTCCGTGTGGTGTAGGTACACCCACGGCGCTGTTAGGGAGAGAGTTGCAGGATTTTGTCCCTGTGGTGTAGGTACACCCACGGCGCTATTCGGGAGGGAGTTCCAGGATTTTGTCCCCGTGTGTTGTAGGTACACCCACGGCGCTGTTAGGGAGTGAGTTCCAGGATTTTGTTCCGTGTGTGGTGTAGGAACACCCACGGCGCTGTTAGGGAGGATTTCCAGGATTTTGTCCCGTTTGTGGTGTAGGTACACCCACGACGCTGTTCGGGAGGGAGTTCCAGGATTTTGTCCCTGTGGTGTAGGTACACCCACGCTGCTGTTAGGGAGTGAGTTCCAGGATTTTGTCCCGTGTGTGGTGTAGGTACACCCACGGCGCTGTTAGGGAGGAACTTCCAGGATTTTGTCCTGTGTGTGGTGTAGGTACACCCACAGCGCTGTTAGGGAGGGAGTTCCAGGATTTTGTCCGTATGGTGTAGGTACACCCACGGCGCTGTTAGGGAGGGAGTTCCAGGATTTTGTCCGTGTGGTGTAGGTACACCCACGGCGCTGTTAGGGAGGGAGTTCCACGATTTTGTCCCCGTGTGGTGTAGGTACACCCACGGCGCTGTTAGGGAGGGTGTTCCAGGATTTTGTCCCTGTTGTGTAGGTACACCCACGGCGCTGTTAGGGAGTTTGTTCCTGGATTTTGTCCCGTGTGTGGTGTAGGAACACCCACGGCGCTGTTAGGGAGGAAGTTCCTGGATTTTGTCCCGTTGGTGGTTTAGGTACACCCACAGCGCTGTTAGGGAGGGAGTTCCAGGATTTTGTCCGTGTGGTGTAGGTACACCCACGGCGCTGTTAGTGAGTGAGTTCCAGGATTTTGTCCCGTGTGTGGTGTAGGTACACCCACGGCGCTGTTAGGGAGGAAATTCCAGGATTTTGTCCCGTGTGTGGTGTAGGTACACCCACAGCGCTGTTAGGGAGGGAGTTCCAGGATTTTGTCCGTGTGGTGTAGGTACACCCACGGCGCTGTTAGCGAGGGTGTTCCAGGATTTTGTCCCGTGTGGTGTAGGTACACCCACGGCGCTGTTAGGGAGGGAGTTCCAGGATTTTGTCCGTGTGGTGTAGGTACACCCACGATGCTGTTAGACTGGGAGTTCCAGGATTTTGTCCCCGTGTGGTGTAGGTACACCCACGGCGCTGTTAGGGAGGGACTTCCTGGATTTTGTCCCTGTGGTGTAGGTACACCCACGGCGCTGTTAGGGAGGGAGTTCCAGGATTTTGTCCCCGTGTGGTGGAGGTACACCCACGGCGCTGTTAGGGAGGGAGTTCCAAGATTTTGTCCCTGTGGTGTAGGTACACCCACGGCGCTGTTAGGGAGGGAGTTCCAGGATTTTGTCCGTGTGGTGTAGGTACACCCACGCCGCTGTTAGGGAGGGAGTTCCAGGATTTTGTCCGTGTGATGTAGGTACACCCATGCCGCTGTTAGGGAGGGAGTTCAAGAATTTTGTCCCCGTGTGGTGTAGGTACACCCACAGTGCTGTTAGGGAGGTAGTTCCAGGATTTTGTCCGTGTGGTGTAGGTACACCCACGCCGCTGTTAGGGAGGGAGTTCCAGAATTTTGTCCCCGTGTGGTGTAGGTACACCCACAGTGCTGTTAGGGAGGTAGTTCCAGGATTTTGTCCGTGTGGTGTAGGTACACCCAAGCCGCTGTTAGGGAGGGAGTTCCAGGATTTTGTCCGTGCGGTGTAGGTACACCCACGGCGCTGTTACGGAGAGAGTTCCAGGATTTTGTCCATGTGCTGTAGGTACACCCACGGCGATGTTAGGGAGGGAGTTCCAGGATTTTGTCCCTGTGGTGTAGGTACACCCACGGCGCTGTAAGGGAGGGAGTTCCAGGATTTTGTGTGTGGTGTAGGTACACCCATGGTGCAGTTAGGGAGGGTCTTCCAGGATTTTGTCCCGTGTGGTGTAGGTACTCCCACAGCGCTGTTAGGGAGGGAGTTCCAGGATTTTGTCCGTGTTGTGTAGGTACACCCACGGCGCTGTTAGGGAGGGACTTCCAGGATTTTGTCCGTGTGGTGTAGGTACACCCACGGCGCTGTTAGGGATGGAGTTCCAGGATTTTGTCCCCTGTGTGTGGTGTAGGTACACCCACGGCGCTGTTAGGGATGGAGTTCCAGGATTTTGTCCATGTGCTGTAGGTACACCCACGGCGATGTTAGGGAGGGAGTTCCTGGATTTTGTCCCTGTGGTGTAGGTACACCCACGGCGCTGTAAGGGAGGGAGTTCCAGGATTTTGTGTGTGGTGTAGGTACACCCATGGCGCAGTTAGGGAGGGTCTTCCAGGATTTTGTCCCGTGTGGTGTAGGTACTCCCACAGCGCTGTTAGGGAGGGAGTTCCAGGATTTTGTCCGTGTTGTGTAGGTACACCCACGGCGCTGTTAGGGAGGGACTTCCAGGATTTTGTCCGTGTGGTGTAGGTACACCCACGGCGCTGTTAGGGATGGAGTTCCAGGATTTTGTCCCCTGTGTGTGGTGTAGGTACACCCACGGCGCTGTTAGGGATGGAGTTCCAGGATTTTGTCCCTGTGGTGTAGGTACACCCACAGTGCTGTTAGGGAGGTAGTTCCAGGATTTTGTCCCCGTGTGGTGTAGGTACACCCACGGCTCTGTTAGGGAGTGAGATCCAGGATTTTGTCCCGTGTGTGGTGTAGGTACACCCACGGCGCTGTTAGTGAGGAAGTTCCAGGATTTTGTCCCGTGTGTGGTGTAGTTACACCCACAGCGCTGTTAGGGAGGGAGTTCCAGGATTTTCTCCGTGTGGTGTAGGTACACCCACGGCGCTGTTAGGGAGGGAGTTCCAGGATTTTGTCCCTGTGGTGTAGGCACACCCACGGCGCTGTTAGGGAGCGAGTTCCAGGATTTTGTCCCTGTGCTGTAGGTACACCCACAGCGCTGTTAGGGAGGGAGTTCCAGGATTTTGTCCCTGTGGTGTAGGTACACCCACGCTGCTGTTAGGGAGTGAGTTCCAGGATTTTGTCCCGTGTGTGGTGTAGGTACACCCACGGCGCTGTTAGGGAGGAACTTCCAGGATTTTGTCCTGTGTGTGGTGTAGGTACACCCACAGCGCTGTTAGGGAGGGAGTTCCAGGATTTTGTCCGTATGGTGTAGGTACACCCACGGCGCTGTTAGGGAGGGAGTTCCAGGATTTTGTCCGTGTGGTGTAGGTACACCCACGGCGCTGTTAGGGAGGGAGTTCCACGATTTTGTCCCCGTGTGGTGTAGGTACACCCACGGCGCTGTTAGGGAGGGTGTTCCAGGATTTTGTCCCTGTGGTGTAGGTACACCCACGGCGCTGTTAGGGAGTTTGTTCCTGGATTTTGTCCCGTGTGTGGTGTAGGAACACCCACGGCGCTGTTTGGGAGGAAGTTCCTGGATTTTGTCCCGTTTGTGGTTTAGGTACACCCACGGCGCTGTTAGGGAGGGAGTTCCAGGATTTTGTCCGTGTGGTGTAGGTACACCCACGGCGCTGTTAGTGAGTGAGTTCCAGGATTTTGTCCCGTGTGTGGTGTAGGTACACCCACGGCGCTGTTAGGGAGGAAATTCCAGGATTTTGTCCCGTGTGTGGTGTAGGTACACCCACAGCGCTGTTAGGGAGGGAGTTCCAGGATTTTGTCCGTGTGGTGTAGGTACACCCACGGCGCTGTTAGCGAGGGTGTTCCAGGATTTTGTCCCGTGTGGTGTAGGTACACCCACGGCGCTGTTAGGGAGGGAGTTCCAGGATTTTGTCCGTGTGGTGTAGGTACACCCACGACGCTGTTAGAGTGGGAGTTCCAGGATTTTTTCCCCGTGTGGTGTAGGTACACCCACGGCGCTGTTAGGGTGGGACTTCCTGGATTTTGTCCCTGTGGTGTAGGTACACCCACGGCGCTGTTAGGGAGGGAGTTCCAGGATTTTGTCCCCGTGTGGTGGAGGTACACCCACGGCGCTGTTAGGGAGGGAGTTCCAAGATTTTGTCCCTGTGGTGTAGGTACACCCACGGCGCTGTTAGGGAGGGAGTTCCAGGATTTTGTCCGTGTGGTGTAGGTACACCCACGCCGCTGTTAGGGAGGGAGTTCCAGGATTTTGTCCGTGTGATGTAGGTACACCCATGCCGCTGTTAGGGAGGGAGTTCAAGAATTTTGTCCCCGTGTGGTGTAGGTACACCCACAGTGCTGTTAGGGAGGTAGTTCCAGGATTTTGTCCGTGTGGTGTAGGTACACCCACGCCGCTGTTAGGGAGGGAGTTCCAGAATTTTGTCCCCGTGTGGTGTAGGTACACCCACAGTGCTGTTAGGGAGGGAGTTCCAGGATTTTGTCCGTGTGGTGTAGGTACACCCACGCCGCTGTTAGGGAGGGAGTTCCAGGATTTTGTCCGTGTGGTGTAGGTACACCCACGGCGCTGTTACGGAGAGAGTTCCAGGATTTTGTCCATTTGCTGTAGGTACACCCACGGCGATGTTAGGGAGGGAGTTCCAGGATTTTGTCCCTGTGGTGTAGGTACACCCACGGCGCTGTAAGGGAGGGAGTTCCAGGATTTTGTGTGTGGTGTAGGTACACCCATGGCGCAGTTAGGGAGGGTCTTCCAGGATTTTGTCCCGTGTGGTGTAGGTACTCCCACAGCTCTGTTAGGGAGGGAGTTCCAGGATTTTGTCCGTGTTGTGTAGGTACACCCACGGCGCTGTTAGGGAGGGACTTCCAGGATTTTGTCCCTGTGGTGTAGGTACACCCACGGCGCTGTTAGGGATGGAGTTCCAGGATTTTGTCCCCTGTGTGTGGTGTAGGTACACCCACGGCGCTGTTAGGGATGGAGTTCCAGGATTTTGTCCATGTGCTGTAGGTACACCCACGGCAATGTTAGGGAGGGAGTTCCAGGATTTTGTCCCTGTGGTGTAGGTACACCCACGGCGCTGTAAGGGAGGGAGTTCCAGGATTTTGTGTGTGGTGTAGGTACACCCATGGCGCAGTTAGGGAGGGTCTTCCAGGATTTTGTCCCGTGTGGTGTAGGTACTCCCACAGCGCTGTTAGGGAGGGAGTTCCAGGATTTTGTCCGTGTTGTGTAGGTACACCCACGGCGCTGTTAGGGAGGGACTTCCAGGATTTTGTCCGTGTGGTGTAGGTACACCCACGGCGCTGTTAGGGATGGAGTTCCAGGATTTTGTCCCCTGTGTGTGGTGTAGGTACACCCACGGCGCTGTTAGGGATGGAGTTCCAGGATTTTGTCCCTGTGGTGTAGGTATACCCACAGTGCTGTTAGGGAGGTAGTTCCAGGATTTTGTCCCCGTGTGGTGTAGGTACACCCACGGCGCTGTTAGGGAGTGAGATCCAGGATTTTGTCCCGTGTGTGGTGTAGGTACACCCACGGCGCTGTTAGTGAGGAAGTTCCAGGATTTTGTCCCGTGTGTGGTGTAGTTACACCCACAGCGCTGTTAGGGAGGGAGTTCCAGGATTTTCTCCGTGTGGTGTGGGTACACCCACGGCGCTGTTAGGGAGGGAGTTCCAGGATTTTGTCCCTGTGGTGTAGGCACACCCACGGCGCTGTTAGGGAGCGAGTTCCAGGATTTTGTCCCTGTGCTGTAGGTACACCCACAGCGCTGTTAGGGAGGGAGTTCCAGGATTTTGTCTGTGGTGTAGGTACACCCACGGTGCTGTTAGGGAGGGAGTTCCAGGATTTTGTCCCTGTGGTGTAGGCACACCCACGGCGCTGTTAGGGAGGGAGTTCCTGGATTTTGTTCCTGTGGTGCAGGTACACCCACAGCGCTGTTAGGGAGGGAGTTCCAGGATTTTGTGTGTGGTGTAGGTACACCCATGGCGCTGTTAGGGAGGGAGTTCCAGGATTTTGTGTATGGTGTAGGTACACCCATGGCGCAGTTAGGGAGGGACTTCCAGGATTTTGTCCCGTGTGGTGTAGGTACTCCCACGGCGCTGTTAGGGAGGGAGTTCCAGGATTTTGTCCGTGTTGTGTAGGTACACCCACGGCGCTGTTAGGGAGGGAGTTCCAGGATTTTGTCCGTGTGGTGTAGGTACACCCACGGCGCTGTTAGGGAGGGAGTTCCAGGATTTTGTCCCGAGTGTTGTGTAGGTACACCCACGGCGCTGTTAGGGAGGGTGTTCCAGGATTTTGTACCCTCTGTGTGGTGTAGGTACACCCACGGCGCTGTTAGGGATGGAGTTCCAGGATTTTGTCCCCTGTGTGTGGTGTAGGTACACCCACGGCGCTGTTAGGGATGGATTTCCAGGATTTTGTCCCTGTGGTGTAGGTACACCCACAGTGCTGTTAGGGAGGGAGTTCCAGGATTTTGTCCCCGTGTGGTGTAGGTACACCCACGGCGCTGGTAGGGATGGAGTTCCAGGATTTTGTCCCCTGTGTGTGGTGTAGGTACACCCAGGGCGCTGTTACGGAGGGAGTTCCAGGATTTTGTCCCGTGTGTGGTGTAGGTACACCCACGGCGCTGTTAGGGAGGGAGTTCCAGGATTTTGTCCCGTGTGGTGTAGGTACACCCTTGGCGCTGTTAGGGAGGGAGTTCCAGGATTTTGTCCCTGTGGTGTAGGTACACCCACGGCGCTGTTAGGGAGGGAGTTCCAGGATTTTGTCCCTGTGGTGTAGGTACACCCACGGCGCTGTTAGGGAGTGAGTTCCAGCATCTTGTCCCGTGTGTGGTGTAGGCACACCCACGGCGCTGTTAGGGAGGAACTTCCAGGATTTTGTCCCGTGTGTGGTGTAGGTACAGCCAATGCGCTGTTAGGGAGGGAGTTACAGGTTTTTGTCCGTGTGGTGTAGGTACACCCACGGCGCTGTTAGGGAGGGTGTTCCAGGATTTTGTCCCTGTGGTGTAGGTACACCCACGGCGCTGTTAGGGAGGGTGTTCCAGGATTTTGTCCCTATGGTGTAGGTACACCCACGGCGCTGTTAGGGAGGGTTTTCCAGGATTTTGTCCCTGTGGTGTAGGTACACCCACGGCGCTGCTAGGGAGGGAGTTCCAGGATTTTGTCCCTGAGTTGTAGGTACACCCACGGCGCTGTTTGGGAGCGAGTTCCTGGATTTTGTCCCGTGTGTGGTGTAGGTACACCCACGGCGCTGTTAGGGAGGACGTTCCTGGATTTTGTCCCGTGTGTTGTGCAGGTACACCCACAGCGCTGTTAGGGAGGGAGTTCCAGGATTTTGTCCGTGTGGTGTAGGTACACCCACGGCGCTGTTAGGGAGGGAGTTACAGGATTTTGTCCCTGTGGTGTAGGTACACCCACGGCGCTGTTAGGGAGGGAGTTCCAGGATTTTGTACCCGTGTGGTGTAGGTACACCCTTGGCGCTGTTAGGGAGGGTGTTCCAGGAATTTGTCCGTGTGGTGTAGGTACACCCACGGCGCTGTTAGGGAGGGAGTTCCAGGATTTTGTCCGTGTGGTGTAGGTACAGCCACGGCACGGTTATGGAGGGAGTTCCAGGATTTTGTCTGTGGTGTAGGTACACCCACGGTGCTGTTAGGGAGGGAGTTCCAGGATTTTGTCCCTGTGGTGTAGGCACACCCACGGCGCTGTTAGGGAGGGAGTTCCTGGATTTTGTTCCTGTGGTGCAGGTACACCCACAGCGCTGTTAGGGAGGGAGTTCCAGGATTTTGTGTGTGGTGTAGGTACACCCATGGCGCTGTTAGGGAGGGAGTTCCAGGATTTTGTGTGTGGTGTAGGTACACCCATGGCGCAGTTAGGGAGGGACTTCCAGGATTTTGTCCCGTGTGGTGTAGGTACTCCCACGGCGCTGTTAGGGAGGGAGTTCCAGGATTTTGTCCGTGTTGTGTAGGTACACCCACGGCGCTGTTAGGGAGGGAGTTCCAGGATTTTGTCCGTGTGGTGTAGGTACACCCACGGCGCTGTTAGGGAGGGAGTTCCAGGATTTTGTCCCGAGTGTTGTGTAGGTACACCCACGGCGCTGTTAGGGAGGGTGTTCCAGGATTTTGTACCCTCTGTGTGGTGTAGGTACACCCACGGCGCTGTTAGGGATGGAGTTCCAGGATTTTGTCCCCTGTGTGTGGTGTAGGTACACCCACGGCGCTGTTAGGGATGGATTTCCAGGATTTTGTCCCTGTGGTGTAGGTACACCCACAGTGCTGTTAGGGAGGGAGTTCCAGGATTTTGTCCCCGTGTGGTGTAGGTACACCCACGGCGCTGGTAGGGATGGAGTTCCAGGATTTTGTCCCCTGTGTGTGGTGTAGGTACACCCAGGGCGCTGTTACGGAGGGAGTTCCAGGATTTTGTCCCGTGTGTGGTGTAGGTACACCCACGGCGCTGTTAGGGAGGGAGTTCCAGGATTTTGTCCCGTGTGGTGTAGGTACACCCTTGGCGCTGTTAGGGAGGGAGTTCCAGGATTTTGTCCCTGTGGTGTAGGTACACCCACGGCGCTGTTAGGGAGGGAGTTCCAGGATTTTGTCCCTGTGGTGTAGGTACACCCACGGCGCTGTTAGGGAGGGAGTTCCAGGATTTTGTGTGTGGTGTAGGTACACCCATGGCGCTGTTAG
This sequence comes from Cetorhinus maximus, assembly GCF_964194155.1. Lineage (NCBI taxonomy): Eukaryota > Metazoa > Chordata > Chondrichthyes > Lamniformes > Cetorhinidae > Cetorhinus > Cetorhinus maximus. The sequence goes on from NW_027596506.1 coordinate 74,861, forward strand.
GGAGGGAGTTCCAGGATTTTGTGTGTGGTGTAGGTACACCCATGGCGCAGTTAGGGAGGGACTTCCAGGATTTTGTCCCGTGTGGTGTAGGTACTCCCACGGCGCTGTTAGGGAGGGAGTTCCAGGATTTTGTCCGTGTTGTGTAGGTACACCCACGGCGCTGTTAGGGAGGGAGTTCCAGGATTTTGTCCGTGTGGTGTAGGTACACCCACGGCGCTGTTAGGGAGGGAGTTCCAGGATTTTGTCCCGAGTGTTGTGTAGGTACACCCACGGCGCTGTTAGGGAGGGTGTTCCAGGATTTTGTACCCTCTGTGTGGTGTAGGTACACCCACGGCGCTGTTAGGGATGGAGTTCCAGGATTTTGTCCCCTGTGTGTGGTGTAGGTACACCCACGGCGCTGTTAGGGATGGATTTCCAGGATTTTGTCCCTGTGGTGTAGGTACACCCACAGTGCTGTTAGGGAGGGAGTTCCAGGATTTTGTCCCCGTGTGGTGTAGGTACACCCACGGCGCTGGTAGGGATGGAGTTCCAGGATTTTGTCCCCTGTGTGTGGTGTAGGTACACCCAGGGCGCTGTTACGGAGGGAGTTCCAGGATTTTGTCCCGTGTGTGGTGTAGGTACACCCACGGCGCTGTTAGGGAGGGAGTTCCAGGATTTTGTCCCGTGTGGTGTAGGTACACCCTTGGCGCTGTTAGGGAGGGAGTTCCAGGATTTTGTCCCTGTGGTGTAGGTACACCCACGGCGCTGTTAGGGAGGGAGTTCCAGGATTTTGTCCCTGTGGTGTAGGTACACCCACGGCGCTGTTAGGGAGTGAGTTCCAGCATCTTGTCCCGTGTGTGGTGTAGGCACACCCACGGCGCTGTTAGGGAGGAACTTCCAGGATTTTGTCCCGTGTGTGGTGTAGGTACAGCCAATGCGCTGTTAGGGAGGGAGTTACAGGTTTTTGTCCGTGTGGTGTAGGTACACCCACGGCGCTGTTAGGGAGGGTGTTCCAGGATTTTGTCCCTGTGGTGTAGGTACACCCACGGCGCTGTTAGGGAGGGTGTTCCAGGATTTTGTCCCTATGGTGTAGGTACACCCACGGCGCTGTTAGGGAGGGTTTTCCAGGATTTTGTCCCTGTGGTGTAGGTACACCCACGGCGCTGCTAGGGAGGGAGTTCCAGGATTTTGTCCCTGTGGTGTAGGTACACCCACGGCGCTGTTTGGGAGCGAGTTCCTGGATTTTGTCCCGTGTGTGGTGTAGGTACACCCACGGCGCTGTTAAGGAGGACGTTCCTGGATTTTGTCCCGTGTGTTGTGCAGGTACACCCACAGCGCTGTTAGGGAGGGAGTTCCAGGATTTTGTCCGTGTGGTGTAGGTACACCCACGGCGCTGTTAGGGAGGGAGTTACAGGATTTTGTCCCTGTGGTGTAGGTACACCCACGGCGCTGTTAGGGAGGGAGTTCCAGGATTTTGTACCCGTGTGGTGTAGGTACACCCTTGGCGCTGTTAGGGAGGGAGTTCCAGGATTTTGTCCCTGTGGTGTAGGTACACCCACGACGCTGTTAGGTAGGGAGTTCCAGGATTTGGTCCCTCTGGTGTAGGTACACCCACGGCGCTGTTAGGGAGTGAGTTCCAGGATTTTGTCCCGTGTGTGGTGTAGGTACACCCACGGCGCTGTTAGGGAGGAAGTTCCAGGATTTTGTCCCTTGTGTGGTGTAGGTACACCCACGGCACTGTTAGGGAGGGTGTTCCAGGATTTTGTCTGTGTGGTGTTGGTACACCCACATAGCTGTTAGGGAGGGTGTTCCAGGAATTTGTCCGTGTGGTGTAGGTACACCCACGGCGCTGTTAGGGAGGGAGTTCCAGGATTTTGTCCGTGTGGTGTAGGTACAGCCACGGCACGGTTATGGAGGGAGTTCCAGGATTTTGTCTGTGTGGTGTAGGTACACCCACGGCGCTGTTAGGGAGGGAGTTCCAGTTTTGTCCCTGTGGTGTAGGTACACCCACGGCGCTGTTAGGGAGCGAGTTCCAGGATTTTGTCCGTGTGGTGTAGGTACACCCACGGCGCTGGTAGGGATGGAGATCCAGGATTTTGTCCCCTGTGTGTGGTGTAGATACACCCAGGGCGCTGTTACGGAGGGAGTTCCAGGATTTTGTCCCGTGTGTGGTGTAGGTACACCCACGGCGCTGTTAGGGAGGGAGTTCCAGGATTTTGTCCCGTGTGGTGTAGGTACACCCTTGGCGCTGTTAGGGAGGGAGTTCCAGGATTTTGTCCCTGTGGTGTAGGTACACCCACGGCGCTGTTAGGGAGGGAGTTCCAGGATTTTGTCCCTGTGGTGTAGGTACACCCACGGCGCTGTTAGGGAGTGAGTTCCAGCATCTTGTCCCGTGTGTGGTGTAGGCACACCCACGGCGCTGTTAGGGAGGAACTTCCAGGATTTTGTCCCGTGTGTGGTGTAGGTACAGCCAATGCGCTGTTAGGGAGGGAGTTACAGGTTTTTGTCCGTGTGGTGTAGGTACACCCACGGCGCTGTTAGGGATGGATTTCCAGGATTTTGTCCCTGTGGTGTAGGTACACCCACAGTGCTGTTAGGGAGGGAGTTCCAGGATTTTGTCCCCGTGTGGTGTAGGTACACCCACGGCGCTGGTAGGGATGGAGTTCCAGGATTTTGTCCCCTGTGTGTGGTGTAGGTACACCCAGGGCGCTGTTACGGAGGGAGTTCCAGGATTTTGTCCCGTGTGTGGTGTAGGTACACCCACGGCGCTGTTAGGGAGGGAGTTCCAGGATTTTGTCCCGTGTGGTGTAGGTACACCCTTGGCGCTGTTAGGGAGGGAGTTCCAGGATTTTGTCCCTGTGGTGTAGGTACACCCACGGCGCTGTTAGGGAGGGAGTTCCAGGATTTTGTCCCTGTGGTGTAGGTACACCCACGGCGCTGTTAGGGAGTGAGTTCCAGCATCTTGTCCCGTGTGTGGTGTAGGCACACCCACGGCGCTGTTAGGGAGGAACTTCCAGGATTTTGTCCCGTGTGTGGTGTAGGTACAGCCAATGCGCTGTTAGGGAGGGAGTTACAGGTTTTTGTCCGTGTGGTGTAGGTACACCCACGGCGCTGTTAGGGAGGGTGTTCCAGGATTTTGTCCCTGTGGTGTAGGTACACCCACGGCGCTGTTAGGGAGGGTGTTCCAGGATTTTGTCCCTATGGTGTAGGTACACCCACGGCGCTGTTAGGGAGGGTTTTCCAGGATTTTGTCCCTGTGGTGTAGGTACACCCACGGCGCTGCTAGGGAGGGAGTTCCAGGATTTTGTCCCTGTGGTGTAGGTACACCCACGGCGCTGTTTGGGAGCGAGTTCCTGGATTTTGTCCCGTGTGTGGTGTAGGTACACCCACGGCGCTGTTAGGGAGGACGTTCCTGGATTTTGTCCCGTGTGTTGTGCAGGTACACCCACAGCGCTGTTAGGGAGGGAGTTCCAGGATTTTGTCCGTGTGGTGTAGGTACACCCACGGCGCTGTTAGGGAGGGAGTTACAGGATTTTGTCCCTGTGGTGTAGGTACACCCACGGCGCTGTTAGGGAGTGAGTTCCAGGATTTTGTACCCGTGTGGTGTAGGTACACCCTTGGCGCTGTTAGGGAGGGAGTTCCAGGATTTTGTCCCTGTGGTGTAGGTACACCCACGACGCTGTTAGGTAGGGAGTTCCAGGATTTTGTCCCTCTGGTGTAGGTACACCCACGGCGCTGTTAGGGAGTGAGTTCCAGGATTTTGTCCCGTGTGTGGTGTAGGTACACCCACGGCGCTGTTAGGGAGGAAGTTCCAGGATTTTGTCCCTTGTGTGGTGTAGGTACACCCACGGCACTGTTAGGGAGGGTGTTCCAGGATTTTGTCTGTGTGGTGTTGGTACACCCACATAGCTGTTAGGGAGGGTGTTCCAGGAATTTGTCCGTGTGGTGTAGGTACACCCACGGCGCTGTTAGGGAGGGAGTTCCAGGATTTTGTCCGTGTGGTGTAGGTACAGCCACGGCACGGTTATGGAGGGAGTTCCAGGATTTTGTCTGTGTGGTGTAGGTACACCCACGGCGCTGTTAGGGAGGGAGTTCCAGTTTTGTCCCTGTGGTGTAGGTACACCCACAGCGCTGTTAGGGAGCGAGTTCCAGGATTTTGTCCGTGTGGTGTAGGTACACCCACGGCGCTGGTAGGGATGGAGTTCCAGGATTTTGTCCCCTGTGTGTGGTGTAGGTACACCCAGGGCGCTGTTACGGAGGGAGTTCCAGGATTTTGTCCCGTGTGTGGTGTAGGTACACCCACGGCGCTGTTAGGGAGGGAGTTCCAGGATTTTGTCCCGTGTGGTGTAGGTACACCCTTGGCGCTGTTAGGGAGGGAGTTCCAGGATTTTGTCCCTGTGGTGTAGGTACACCCACGGCGCTGTTAGGGAGGGAGTTCCAGGATTTTGTCCCTGTGGTGTAGGTACACCCACGGCGCTGTTAGGGAATGAGTTCCAGCATCTTGTCCCGTGTGTGGTGTAGGCACACCCACGGCGCTGTTAGGGAGGAACTTCCAGGATTTTGTCCCGTGTGTGGTGTAGGTACAGCCAATGCGCTGTTAGGGAGGGAGTTACAGGTTTTTGTCCGTGTGGTGTAGGTACACCCACGGCGCTGTTAGGGAGGGTGTTCCAGGATTTTGTCCCTGTGGTGTAGGTACACCCACGGCGCTGTTAGGGAGGGTGTTCCAGGATTTTGTCCCTATGGTGTAGGTACACCCACGGCGCTGTTAGGGAGGGTTTTCCAGGATTTTGTCCCTGTGGTGTAGGTACACCCACGGCGCTGCTAGGGAGGGAGTTCCAGGATTTTGTCCCTGTGGTGTAGGTACACCCACAGCGCTGTTAGGGAGGGAGTTACAGGATTTTGTCCCGTGTGGTGTAGGTACACCCACGGCGCTGTTAGGGAGGGAGTTCCAGGATTTTGTCCCTGTGGTGTAGGTACACCCACGGCGCTGTTTGGGAGCGAGTTCCTGGATTTTGTCCCGTGTGTGGTGTAGGTACACCCACGGCGCTGTTAGGGAGGACGTTCCTGGATTTTGTCCCGTGTGTTGTGCAGGTACACCCACAGCGCTGTTAGGGAGGGAGTTCCAGGATTTTGTCCGTGTGGTGTAGGTACACCCACGGCGCTGTTAGGGAGGGAGTTACAGGATTTTGTCCCTGTGGTGTAGGTACACCCACGGCGCTGTTAGGGAGGGAGTTCCAGGATTTTGTACCCGTGTGGTGTAGGTACACCCTTGGCGCTGTTAGGGAGGGAGTTCCAGGATTTTGTCCCTGTGGTGTAGGTACACCCACGACGCTGTTAGGTAGGGAGTTCCAGGATTTTGTCCCTCTGGTGTAGGTACACCCACGGCGCTGTTAGGGAGTGAGTTCCAGGATTTTGTCCCGTGTGTGGTGTAGGTACACCCACGGCGCTGTTAGGGAGGAAGTTCCAGGATTTTGTCCCTTGTGTGGTGTAGGTACACCCACGGCACTGTTAGGGAGGGTGTTCCAGGATTTTGTCTGTGTGGTGTAGGTACACCCACATAGCTGTTAGGGAGGGTGTTCCAGGAATTTGTCCGTGTGGTGTAGGTACACCCACGGCGCTGTTAGGGAGGGAGTTCCAGGATTTTGTCCGTGTGGTGTAGGTACAGCCACGGCACGGTTATGGAGGGAGTTCCAGGATTTTGTCTGTGTGGTGTAGGTACACCCACGGCGCTGTTAGGGAGGGAGTTCCAGTTTTGTCCCTGTGGTGTAGGTACACCCACGGCGCTGTTAGGGAGCGAGTTCCAGGATTTTGTCCGTGTGGTGTAGGTACACCCACGGCGCTGTTAGGGAGGGAGTTCCAGGATTTTGCCCGTGTGGTGTAGGTACACCCACGGCGCCGTTAGGGAGCCAGTTCCAGGATTTTGTCCCCGTGTGCTGTAGGTACACCTACGGCGCTGTTAGGGAGGGAGTTCCAGGATTTTGTCCCTGTGGTGTAGGTACACCCACGGCGCTGTTAGGGAGGGAGTTCCAGGATTTTGTCCCTGTGGTGTAGGTACACCCACGGTGCTGTTAGGGAGTGAGTTCCAGGATTTTGTCCCGTGTGTTGTGTAGGTACACCCACGGCGCTGATAGGGAGAAAGTTCCTGGATTTTGTCCCGTGTGTAGTGTAGGTACACCCACAGCGCTGTTAGGGAGCCAGTTCCAGGATTTTGTCCGTGTGGTGTAGGTACACCCATGGCGCTGTTAGGGAGCGAGTTCCAGGATTTTGTCTCTGTGGTGCTGGTACACCCACGGCGCTGTTAGGGAGGGAGTTCCAGGAATTTGTCCCCGTGTGGTGTAGGTACACCCACGGCGCTGTTAGGGAGGGAGTTCCAGGATTTTGTCCCTGTGGTGTAGGTACACCCACGGCGCTGTTAGGGAGGGAGTTCCAGGATTTTGTCCCTGTGGTGTAGGTACACCCACGGCGCTGTTCGGGAGTAAGTTCCAGGATTTTGTCCCGTGTGTGGTGTAGGTACACCCACGGCGCTGTTAGGGAGGAAGTTCCAGGATTTTGTCCCTTGTGTTGTGTAGGTACACCCACGGCGCTGTTAGGGAGGGATATCCAGGATTTTGTCCGTGTGGTGTAGGTACACCCACGGCGCTGTTAGGGAGAGAGTTGCAGGATTTTGTCCCTGTGGTGTAGGTACACCCACGGCGCTATTCGGGAGGGAGTTCCAGGATTTTGTCCCCGTGTGTTGTAGGTACACCCACGGCGCTGTTAGGGAGTGAGTTCCAGGATTTTGTTCCGTGTGTGGTGTAGGAACACCCACGGCGCTGTTTTGGAGGATTTCCAGGATTTTGTCCCGTTTGTGGTGTAGGTACACCCACGACGCTGTTAGGGAGGGAGTTCCAGGATTTTGTCCCTGTGGTGTAGGTACACCCACGCTGCTGTTAGGGAGTGAGTTCCAGGATTTTGTCCCGTGTGTGGTGTAGGTACACCCACGGCGCTGTTAGGGAGGAACTTCCAGGATTTTGTCCTGTGTGTGGTGTAGGTACACCCACAGCGCTGTTAGGGAGGGAGTTCCAGGATTTTGTCCGTATGGTGTAGGTACACCCACGGCGCTGTTAGGGAGGGAGTTCCAGGATTTTGTCCGTGTGGTGTAGGTACACCCACGGCGCTGTTAGGGAGGGAGTTCCAGGATTTTGTCCCCGTGTGGTGTAGGTACACCCACGGCGCTGTTAGGGAGGGAGTGCCAGGATTTTGTCCCTGTGGTGTAGGTACACCCACGGCGCTGTTAGGGAGTTTGTTCCAGGATTTTGTCCCGTGTGTGGTGTAGGAACACCCACGGCGCCGTTAGGGAGGAAGTTCCTGGATTTTGTCCCGTTGGTAGTTTAGGTACACCCACAGCGCTGTTAGGGAGGGAGTTCCAGGATTTTGTCCGTGTGGTGTAGGTACACCCACGGCGCTGTTAGTGAGTGAGTTACTGGATTTTGTCCCGTGTGTGGTGTAGGTACACCCACGGCGCTGTTAGGGAGGAAATTCCAGGATTTTGTCCCGTGTGTGGTGAAGGTACACCCACAGCGCTGTTAGGGAGGGAGTTCCAGGATTTTGTCCGTGTGGTGTAGGTACACCCACGGGCGCTGTTAGCGAGGGTGTTCCAGGATTTTGTCCCTGTGGTGTAGGTACACCCACAGTGCTGTTAGGGAGGGAGTTCCAGGATTTTGTCCCCGTGTGGTGTAGGTACACCCACGGCGCTGTTAGGGAGTGAGATCCAGGATTTTGTCCCGTGTGTGGTGTAGGTACACCCACAGCGCTGTTAGTGAGGAAGTTCCAGGATTTTCTCCGTGTGGTGTAGGTACACCCACGGCGCTGTTAGGGAGGGAGTTCCAGGATTTTGTGTGTGGTGTAGGTACACCCATGGCGCTGTTAGGGAGGGAGTTCCAGGATTTTGTGTGTGGTGTAGGTACACCCATGGCGCTGTTAGGGAGGGAGTTCCAGGATTTTGTGTGTGGTGTAGGTACACCCATGGCGCAGTTAGGGAGGGACTTCCAGGATTTTGTCACGTGTGGTGTAGGTACTCGCACGGCGCTGTTAGGGAGGGAGTTCCAGGATTTTGTCCGTGTTGTGTAGGTACACCCACGGCGCTGTTAGGGAGGGAGTTCCAGGATTTTGTCCGTGTGGTGTAGGTACACCCACGGCGCTGTTAGGGAGGGAGTTCCAGGATTTTGTCCCTGTGGTGTAGGTACACCCACAGTGCTGTTAGGGAGGGAGTTCCAGGATTTTGTCCCCGTGTGGTGTAGGTACACCCACGGCGCTGTTAGGGAGTGAGATCCAGGATTTTGTCCCGTGTGTGGTGTAGGTACACCCACAGCGCTGTTAGTGAGGAAGTTCCAGGATTTTCTCCGTGTGGTGTAGGTACACCCACAGTGCTGTTAGTGAGGGAGTACCAGGATTTTGTGTGTGGTGTAGGTACACCCATGGCGCTGTTAGGGAGGGAGTTCCAGGATTTTGTGTGTGGTGTAGGTACACCCATGGCGCTGTTAGGGAGGGAGTTCCAGGATTTTGTGTGTGGTGTAGGTACACCCATGGCGCAGTTAGGGAGGGACTTCCAGGATTTTGTCACGTGTGGTGTAGGTACTCGCACGGCGCTGTTAGGGAGGGAGTTCCAGGATTTTGTCCGTGTTGTGTAGGTACACCCACGGCGCTGTTAGGGAGGGAGTTCCAGGATTTTGTCCGTGTGGTGTAGGTACACCCACGGCGCTGTTAGGGAGGGAGTTCCAGGATTTTGTACCCTCTGTGTGGTGTAGGTACACCCACGGCGCTGTTAGGGATGGAGTTCCAGGATTTTGTCCCCTGTGTGTGGTGTAGGTACACCCACGGCGCTGTTAGGGATGGATTTCCAGGATTTTGTCCCTGTGGTGTAGGTACACCCACAGTGCTGTTAGGGAGGGAGTTCCAGGATTTTGTCCCCGTGTGGTGTAGGTACACCCACGGCGCTGGTAGGGATGGAGTTCCAGGATTTTGTCCCCTGTGTGTGGTGTAGATACACCCACCGCGCTGTTACGGACGGAGTTCCAGGATTTTGTCCCGTGTGTGGTGTAGGTACACCCACGGCGCTGTTAGGGAGGGAGTTCCAGGATTTTGTCCCGTGTGGTGCAGGTACACCCACGGCGCTGTTAGGGAGGGAGTTCCAGGATTTTGTCCGCGTAGTGTAGGTACACCCACGGCGCTGTTAGGGAGTGAGTTCCAGGATTTTGTCGCTGTGGTGTAGGTACACCCACGGCGCTGTTAGCGAGGGTGTTCCAGGATTTTGTCCCTGTGGTGTAGGTACACCCACAGTGCTGTTAGGGAGGGAGTTCCAGGATTTTGTCCCCGTGTGGTGTAGGTACACCCACGGCGTTGTTAGGGAGGGAGTTCCAGGATTTTGTCCCTGTGGTGTAGGTACACCCACGGCGCTGTTTGGGAGTGAGATGCAGGATTTTGTCCCGTGTGTGGTGTAGGTACACCCACTGCGCTGTTAGTGAGGAAGTTCCAGGAATTTGTCCCGTGTGTGGTGTAGGTACACCCACAGCGCTGTTAGGGAGGGAGTTCCAGGATTTTCTCCGTGTGGTGTAGGTACACCCACGGCGCTGTTAGGGAGGGAGTTCCAGGATTTTGTCCCTGTGGTGTAGGCACACCCACGGCGCTGTTAGGGAGGGAGTTCCAGGATTTTGTGTGTGGTGTAGGTACACCCATGGCGCTGTTAGGGAGGGAGTTCCAGGATTTTGTGTGTGGTGTAGGTACACCCATGGCGCTGTTAGGGAGGGAGTTCCAGGATTTTGTGTGTGGTGTAGGTACACCCATGGCGCTGTTAGGGAGGGAGTTCCAGGATTTTGTGTGTGGTGTAGGTACACCCATGGCGCAGTTAGGGAGGGACTTCCAGGATTTTGTCCCGTGTGGTGTAGGTACTCCCACGGCGCTGTTAGAGAGGGAGTTCCAGGATTTTGTCCGTGTTGTGTAGGTACACCCACGGCGCTGTTAGGGAGGGAGTTCCAGGATTTTGTCCGTGTGGTGTAGGTACACCCACGGCGCTGTTAGGGAGGGAGTTCCAGGATTTTGTACCCTCTGTGTGGTGTAGGTACACCCACGGCGCTGTTAGGAATGGAGTTCCAGGATTTTATCCCGTGTGTGGTGTAGGTACACCCACGGCGCTGTTAGGGAGGGAGTTCCAGGATTTTGTCCCGTGTGGTGCAGGTACACCCACGGCGCTGTTAGGGAGGGAGTTCCAGGATTTTGTCCGCGTAGTGTAGGTACACCCACGGCGCTGTTAGGGAGTGAGTTCCAGGATTTTGTCGCTGTGGTGTAGGTACACCCACGGCGCTGTTAGGGAGTGAGTTCCAGCATCTTGTCCCGTGTGTGGTGTAGGCACACCCACGGCGCTGTTAGGGAGGAACTTCCAGGATTTTGTCCCGTGTGTGGTGTAGGTACAGCCACAGCGCTGTTAGGGAGGGAGTTCCAGGTTTTTGTCCGTGTGGTGTAGGTACACCCACGGCGCTGTTAGGGAGGGTGTTCCAGGATTTTGTCCCTGTGGTGTAGGTACACCCACGGCGCTGTTAGGGAGGGTGTTCCAGGATTTTGTCCCTATGGTGTAGGTACACCCACGGCGCTGTTAGGGAGGGTGTTCCAGGATTTTGTCCGTCTGGTGTATGTATACCCACGGCGCTGCTAGGGAGGGAGTTCCAGGATTTTGTCCGTGTGGTGTAGGTACACCCACAGCGCTGTTAGGGAGGGAGTTCCAGGATTTTGTCCCCGTGTGGTGTAGGTACACCCACGGCGCTGTTAGGGAGGGAGTTCCAGGATTTTGTCCCCGTGTGGTGTAGGTACACCCACGGCGCTGTTAGGGAGAGAGTTCCAGGATTTTGTCCCTGGGGTGTAGGTACACCCACGGCGCTGTTAGGGAGTGAGTTCCAGGATTTTGTCCGTGTGGTGTAGGTACACCCACTGCGCTGTTAGGGAGGGAGTTCCAGGATTTTGTCCCTGTGGTGTAGGTACACCCACGGCGCTGTTAGGGAGTGTGTTCCAGGATTTTGTCCGTGTGGTGTAGGTACACCCACGGCCCTGTTAGGGAGGGAGTTCCAGGATTTTGTCCCTGTGATGTAGGTACACCCACGGCGCTGTTAAGGAGGGAGTTCCAGGATTTTGTCCCCGTGTGGTGTAGGTACACCCCTGGCGCTGTTAGGGAGGGAGTTCCTGGATTTTGTCCCTGTGGTGTAGGTACACCCCCGGCGCTGTTAGGTAGGGAGTTCCAGGATTTTGTCCCTGTGGTGTAGGTACACCCACGGCGCTGTTAGGGAGTGAGTTCCAGCATCTTGTCCCGTGTGTGGTGTCGGCACACGCACGGCGCGGTTAGGGAGGAACTTCCAGAATTTTGTCCGTTGTGTGGTGTAGGTACACCCACGGCGCTGTTGGGGAGGGAGTTCCAGTTTTGTCCCTGTGGTGTAGGTACACCCACGGCGCTGTTAGGGAGCGAGTTCCAGGATTTTGTCCGTGTGGTGTAGGTACACCCACGGCGCTGTTAGGGAGGGAGTTCCAGGATTTTGCCCGTGTGGTTTAGGTACACCCACGGCGCCGTTAGGGAGCCAGTTCCAGGATTTTGTCCCCGTGTGCTGTAGGTACACCCACGGCGCTGTTAGTGAGGAAGTTCCAGGAATTTGTCCCGTGTGTGGTGTAGGTACACCCACAGCGCTGTTAGGGAGGGAGTTCCAGGATTTTCTCCGTGTGGTGTAGGTACACCCACGGCGCTGTTAGGGAGGGAGTTCCAGGATTTTGTCCGTGTGGTGTAGGTACAGCCACGGCACGGTTAGGGAGTGAGTTCCAGGATGTTGTCTGTGTGGTGTAGGTACACCCACGGCGCTGTTAGGGAGGGAGTTCCAGTTTTGTCCCTGTGGTGTAGGTACACCCACGGCGTTGTTAGGGAGCAAGTTCCAGGATTTTGTCCGTGTGGTGTAGGTACACCCACGGCGCTGTTAGGGAGGGAGTTCCAGGATTTTGCCCGTGTGGTTTAGGTACACCCACGGCGCCGTTAGGGAGCCAGTTCCAGGATTTTGTCCCCGTGTGCTGTAGGTACACCCACGGCGCTGTTAGGGAGGGAGTTCCAGGATTTTGTCCGTGTGGTGTAGGTACACCCACGGCGCTGTTAGGGAGGGAGTTCCAGGATTTTGTCCCTGTGGTGTAGGTACACCCACGGCGCTGTTAGGGAGTGAGTTCCAGGATTTTGTCCCGTGTGTGGTGTAGGTACACCCACGGCGCTGTTAGGGAGGAAGTTCCTGGATTTTGTCCCGTGTGTAGTGTAGGTACACCCACAGCGCTGTTAGGGAGGGAGTTCCAGGATTTTGTCCGTGTGGTGTAGGTACACCCACGGCGCTGCTAGCGAGCGAGTTTCAGGATTTTGTCTCTGTGGTGTTGGTACACCCACGGCGCTGTTAGGGAGGGAGTTCCAGGATTTTGTCCCCGTGTGGTGTAGGTACACCCACGGCGCTGTTAGGGAGGGAGTTCCAGGATTTTGTCCCTGTTGTGTAGGTACACCCACGGCGCTGTTAGGGAGGGAGTTCCAGGATTTTGTCCCTGTGGTGTAGGTACACCCACGGCGCTGTTCGGGAGTAAGTTCCAGGATTTTGTCCCGTGTGTGGTGTAGGTACACCCACGGCGCTGTTAGGGAGGAATTTCCAGGATTTTGTCCTGTGTGTGGTGTAGGTACACCCACGGCGCTGTTAGGGAGGGATGTCCAGGATTTTGTCCGTGTGGTGTAGGTACACCCACGGCGCTGTTAGGGAGAGAGTTGCAGGATTTTGTCCCTGTGGTGTAGGTACACCCACGGCGCTATTCGGGAGGGAGTTCCAGGATTTTGTCCCTGTGTGTTGTAGGTACACCAACGGCGCTGTTAGGGAGTGAGTTCCAGGATTTTGTTCCGTGTGTGGTGTAGGAACACCCACGGCGCTGTTAGGGAGGATTTCCAGGATTTTGTCCCGTTTGTGGTGTAGGTACACCCACGACGCTGTTAGGGAGGGAGTTCCAGGATTTTGTCCCTGTGGTGTCGGTACACCCACGCTGCTGTTAGGGAGTGAGTTCCAGGATTTTGTCCCGTGTGTGGTGTAGGTACACCCACGGCGCTGTTAGGGAGGAACTTCCAGGATTTTGTCCTGTGTGTGGTGTAGGTACACCCACAGCGCTGTTAGGGAGGGAGTTCCAGTATTTTGTCCGTATGGTGTAGGTACACCCACGGCGCTGTTAGGGAGGGAGTTCCAGGATTTTGTCCGTGTGGTGTCGGTACACCCACGGCGCTGTTAGGGAGGGAGTTCCACGATTTTGTCCCCGTGTGGTGTATGTACACCCACGGCGCTGTTAGGGAGGGTGTTCCAGGATTTTGTCCCTGTGGTGTAGGTACACCCACGGCGCTGTTAGGGAGTTTGTTCCAGGATTTTGTCCCGTGTGTGGTGTAGGAACACCCACGGCGCTGTTAGGGAGGAAGTTCCTGGATTTTGTCCCGTTGGTGGTTTAGGTACACCCACAGCGCTGTTAGGGAGGGAGTTCCAGGATTTTGTCCGTGTGGTGTAGGTACACCCACGGCGCTGTTAGTGAGTGAGTTCCAGGATTTTGTCCCGTGTGTGGTGTAGGTACACCGACGGCGCTGTTAGGGAGGAAATTCCAGGATTTTGTCCCGTGTGTGGTGTAGGTACACCCACAGCGCTGTTAGGGAGGGAGTTCCAGGATTTTGTCCGTGTGGTGTAGGTACACCCACGGCGCTGTTAGCGAGGGTGTTCCAGGATTTTGTCCCGTGTGGTGTAGGTACACCCACGGCGCTGTTAGGGAGGGAGTTCCAGGATTTTGTCCGTGTGGTGTAGGTACACCCACGACGCTGTTAGGGTGGGAGTTCCAGGATTTTGTCCCCGTGTGGTGTAGGTACACCCACGGCGCTGTTAGGGAGGGACTTCCAGGATTTTGTCCGTGTGCTGTAGGTACACCCACGGCGCTGTTAGGGAGGGAGTTCCAGGATTTTGTCCCCGTGTGGTGGAGGTACACCCACGGCGCTGTTAGGGAGGGAGTTCCAGGATTTTGTCCCTGTGGTGTAGGTACACCCACGGCGCTGTTAGGGAGGGAGTTCCAGGATTTTGTCCCGTGTGTGGTGTAGGTACACCCACGGCGCTGTTAGGGAGGAAGTTCCAGGATTTTGTCCCGTGTGTGGTGTAGGTGCACCCACAGCGCTGTTAGGGAAGGTGTTCCAGGAATTTGTCCGTGTGGTGTAGGTACAACCACGTCGCCGTTAGGGAGGGAGTTCCAGGATTTTGTCCGTGTGGTGTAGGTACAGCCACGGAACGGTTAGGGAGGGAGTTCCAGGATTTTGTCCGTGTGGTGTAGGTACACCCACAGCGTTGTTAGGGTGGGAGTTCCAGCATTTTGTGTGTGGTGTAGGTACACCCACGGCGCTGTTAGGGAGGGAGTTCCAGGATTTTGTCCGTCTGGTGTAGGTACACCCATGGCGCTGTTAGGGAGGGAGTTCCAGGATTTTGTCCCGTGTGGTGTAGGTACTCCCACAGCGCTGTTAGGGAGGGAGTTCCATGATTTTGTCCGTGTTGTGTAGGTACACCCATGGCGCTGTTAGGGAGGGACTTCCAGGATTTTGTCCGTGTGGTGTAGGTACACCCACGGCGCTGTTAGGGAGGGAGTTCCAGGATTTTGTCCCCTCTGTGTGGTGTAGGTACACCCACGGCGCTGTTAGGGATGGAGTTCCAGGATTTTGTCCCCTGTGTGTGGTGTAGGTACACCCACGGCGCTGTTAGGGAGGGAGTTCCAGGATTTTGTCCCCGTGTGGTGTAGGTACACCCACGGCGCTGTTAGGGATGGAGTTCCACGATTTTGTCCCTGTGGTGTAGGTACACCCACAGTGCTGTTAGGGAGGGAGTTCCAGGATTTTGTCCCCGTGTGGTGTAGGTACACCCACGGCGCTGGTAGGGATGGAGTTCCAGGATTTTGTCCCCGTGTGGTGTGGGTACACCCACGGCGTTGTTAGGGAGGGAGTTCCAGGATTTTGTCCCTGTGGTGTAGGTACACCCACGGCGCTGTTAGGGAGTGAGATCCAGGATTTTGTCCCGTGTGTGGTGTAGGTACACCCACAGCGCTGTTAGTGAGGAAGTTCCAGGATTTTGTCCCGTGTGTGGTGTAGTTACACCCATAGCGCTGTTAGGGAGGGAGTTCCAGGATTTTCTCCGTGTGGTGTAGGTACACCCACGGTGCTGTTAGGGAGGGAGTTCCAGGATTTTGCCCGTGTGGTGTAGGTACACCCACGGCGCCGTTAGGGAGCCAGTTCCAGGATTTTGTCCCCGTGTTCTGTAGGTACACCTACGGCGCTGTTAGGGAGGGAGTTCCAGGATTTTGTCCCTGTGGTGTAGGTACACCCACGGCGCTGTTAGGGAGGGAGTTCCAGGATTTTGTCCCTGTGGTGTAGGTACACCCACGGCGCTGTTAGGGAGTGAGTTCCAGGATTTTGTCCCGTGTGTGGTGTAGGTACACCCACGGCGCTGTTAAGGAGAAAGTTCCTGGATTTTGTCCCGTGTGTAGTGTAGGTACACCCACAGCGCTGTTAGGGAGGGAGTTCCAGGATTTTGTCCCGTGTGGTGTAGTACACCCACGGCGCTGTTAGGGAGGGAGTTCCAGGATTTTGTCCCTGTGGTGTAGGTACACCCACGGCGCTGTTAGGGAGGGAGTTCCAGGATTTTGTCCCTGTGGTGTAGGTACACCCACGGCGCTGTTCGGGAGTAAGTTCCAGGATTTTGTCCCGTGTGTGGTGTAGGTACACCCACGGCGCTGTTAGGGAGGAAGTTCCAGGATTTTGTCCCTTGTGTGGTGTAGGTACACCCACGGCGCTTTTAGGGAGGGATATCCAGGATTTTGTCCGTGTGGTGTAGGTACGCCCACGGCGCTGATAGGGAGAGAGTTGCAGGATTTTGTTCCTGTGGTGTATGTACACCCACGGCGCTATTCGGGAGGGAGTTCCAGGATTTTGTCCCCGTGTGTTGTAGGTACACCCACGGCGCTGTTAGGGAGTGAGTTCCAGGATTTTGTTCCGTGTGTGGTGTAGGAACACCCACGGCGCTGTTTTGGAGGATTTCCAGGATTTTGTCCCGTTTGTGGTGTAGGTGCACCCACGACGCTGTTAGGGAGGGAGTTCCAGGATTTTGTCCCTGTGGTGTAGGTACACCCACGCTGCTGTTAGGGAGTGAGTTCCAGGATTTTGTCCCGTGTGTGGTGTAGGTACACCCACGGCGCTGTTAGGGAGGAACTTCCAGGATTTTGTCCTGTGTGTGGTGTAGGTACACCCACAGCGCTGTTAGGGAGGGAGTTCCAGGATTTTGTCCGTATGGTGTAGGTACACCCACGGCGCTGTTAGGGAGGGAGTTCCAGGATTTTGTCCGTGTGGTGTAGGTACACCCACGGCGCTGTTAGGGAGGGAGTTCCACGATTTTGTCCCCGTGTGGTGTAGGTACACCCACGGCGCTGTTAGGGAGGGAGTGCCAGGATTTTGTCCCTGTGGTGTAGGTACACCCACGGCGCTGTTAGGGAGTATGTTCCAGGATTTTGTCCCGTGTGTGGTGTAGGAACACCCACGGCGCTGTTAGGGAGGAAGTTCCTGGATTTTGTCCCGTTGGTGGTTTAGGTACACCCACAGCGCTGTTAGGGAGGGAGTTCCAGGATTTTGTCCGTGTGGTGTAGGTACACCCACGGCGCTGTTAGTGAGTGAGTTACTGGATTTTGTCCCGTGTGTGGTGTAGGTACACCCACGGCGCTGTTAGGGAGGAAATTCCAGGATTTTGTCCCGTGTGTGGTGTAGGTACACCCACAGCGCTGTTAGGGAGGGTTTCCAGGATTTTGTCCGTGTGGTGTAGGTACACCCACGGCGCTGTTAGCGAGGGTGTTCCAGGATTTTGTCCCTGTGGTGTAGGTACACCCACAGTGCTGTTAGGGAGGGAGTTCCAAGATTTTGTCCCCGTGTGGTGTAGGTACACCCACGGCGCTGGTAGGGATGGAGTTCCAGGATTTTGTCCCCGTGTGGTGTGGGTACACCCATGGCGTTGTTAGGGAGGGAGTTCCAGGATTTTGTCCCTGTGGTGGAGGTACACCCACGGCGCTGTTAGGGAGTGAGATCCAGGATTTTGTCCCGTGTGTGGTGTAGGTACACCCACAGCGCTGTTAGTGAGGAAGTTCCAGGAATTTGTCCCGTGTGTGGTGTAGGTACACCCACAGCGCTGTTAGGGAGGGAGTTCCAGGATTTTCTCCGTGTGGTGTAGGTACACCCACGGCGCTGTTAGGGAGGGAGTTCCAGGATTTTGTCGCTGTGGTGTTGGCACACCCACGGCGCTGTTAGGGAGCGAGTTCCAGGATTTTGTCCCTGTGCTGTAGGTACACCCACAGCGCTGTCAGGGAGGGAGTTCCAGGATTTTGTGTGTGGTGTAGGTACACCCATGGCGCAGTTAGGGAGGGACTTCCAGGATTTTGTGTGTGGTGTAGGTACACCCATGGCGCTGTTAGGGAGGGAGTTCCAGGATTTTGTGTGTGGTGTAGGTACACCCATGGCGCTGTTAGGGAGGGAGTTCCAGGATTTTGTGTGTGGTGTAGGTACACCCATGGCGCTGTTAGGGAGGGAGTTCCAGGATTTTGTGTGTGGTGTAGGTACACCCATGGCGCAGTTAGGGAGGGACTTCCAGGATTTTGTCCCGTGTGGTGTAGGTACTCCCACGGCGCTGTTAGGGAGGGAGTTCCAGGATGTTGTCCGTGTTGTGTATGTACACCCACGGCGCTGTTAGGGAGGGAGTTCCAGGATTTTGTCCGTGTGGTGTAGGTACACCCACGGCGCTGTTAGGGAGGGAGTTCCAGGATTTTGTCCGTGTGGTGTAGGTACACCCACGGCGCTGTTAGGGATGGATTTCCAGGATTTTGTCCCTGTGGTGTAGGTACACCCACAGTGCTGTTAGGGAGGGAGTTCCAGGATTTTGTCCCCGTGTGGTGTAGGTACACCCACGGCGCTGGTTGGGATGGAGTTCCAGGATTTTGTCCCCTGTGTGTGGTGTGGGTACACCCACGGCGCTGTTACGGAGGGAGTTCCAGGATTTTGTCCCGTGTGTGGTGTAGGTACACCCACGGCGCTGTTAGGGAGGGAGTTCCAGGATTTTGTCCCGTGTGGTGCAGGTACACCCACGGCGCTGTTAGGGAGGGAGTTCCAGGATTTTGTCCGCGTAGTGTAGGTACACCCACGGCGCTGTTAGGGAGTGAGTTCCAGGATTTTGTCGCTGTGGTGTAGGTACACCCACGGCGCTGTTAGGGAGTGAGTTCCAGCATCTTGTCCCGTGTGTGGTGTAGGCACACCCACGGCGCTGTTAGGGAGGAACTTCCAGGATTTTGTCCCGTGTGTGGTGTAGGTACAGCCACTGCGCTGTTAGGGAGGGAGTTACAGGTTTTTGTCCGTGCGGTGTAGGTACACCCACGGCGCTGTTAGGGAGGGTGTTCCAGGATTTTGTCCCTGTGGTGTAGGTACACCCACGGCGCTGTTAGGGAGGGTGTTCCAGGATTTTGTCCCTATGGTGTAGGTACACCCACGGCGCTGTTAGGGAGCGTGTTCCAGGATTTTGTCCGTCTGGTGTAGGTACACCCACGGCGCTGCTAGGGAGGGAGTTCCAGGATTTTGTCCGTGTGGTGTAGGTACACCCACAGCGCTGTTAGGGAGGGAGTTCCAGGATTTTGTCCCCGTGTGGTGTAGGTACTCCCACGGCGCTGTTAGGGAGGGAGTTCCAGGATTTTGTCCCCGTGTGGTGTAGGTACACCCACGGCGCTGTTAGGGAGGGAGTTCCAGGATTTTGTCCCTGGGGTGTAGGTACACCCACGGCGCTGTTAGGGAGGGAGTTCCAGGTATTTGTCCCTGTGGTGTAGGTACACCCACTGCGCTGTTAGGGAGGGAGTTCCAGGTATTTGTCCCTGTGGTGTAGGTACACCCACGGCGCTGTTAGGGAGGGAGTTCCAGGATTTTGTCCCCGTGTGGTGTAGGTACACCCCTGGCGCTGTTAGGGAGGGAGTTCCTGGATTTTGTCCCTGTGGTGTAGGTACACCCCCGGCGCTGTTAGGTAGGGAGTTCCAGGATTTTGTCCCTGTGGTGTAGGTACACCCACGGCGCTGTTAGGGAGTGAGTTCCAGCATCTTGTCCCGTGTGTGGTGTCGGCACACGCACGGCGCGGTTAGGGAGGAACTTCCAGGATTTTGTCCCTTGTGTGGTGTAGGTACACCCACGGCGCTGTTAGGGAGGGTGTTCCAGGATTTTGTCTGTGTGGTGTAGGTACACCCACATCGCTGTTAGGGAGGGTGTGCCAGGAATTTGTCCGTGTGGTGTAGGTACACCCACGGCGCTGTTAGGGAGGGAGTTCCAGGATTTTGTCCGTGTGGTGTAGGTACAGCCACGGCACGGTTAGGGAGTGAGTTCCAGGATTTTGTCTGTGTGGTGTAGGTACACCCACGGCGCTGTTAGGGAGGGAGTTCCAGTTTTGTCCCTGTGGTGTAGGTACACCCACGGCGCTGTTAGGGAGCGAGTTCCAGGATTTTGTCCGTGTGGTGTAGGTACACCCACGGCGCTGTTAGGGAGTGAGTTCCAGGATTTTGTCCCCGTGTGGTGTAGGTACACCCACGGCGCTGTTAGGGAGGGAGTTCCAGGATTTTGTCCCTGTCGTGTAGGTACACCCACGGCGCTGTTAGGGAGGGAGTTCCAGGATTTTGTCCTTGTGGTGTAGGTACACCCAAGGCGCTGTTCGGGAGCAAGTTCCAGGATTTTGTCCCGTGTGTGGTGTAGGTACACCCACGGCGCTGTTAGGGAGGAAGTTCCAGGATTTTGTCCCGTGTGTGGTGTAGGTACACCCACGGCGCTGTTAGGGAGGGATGTCCAGGATTTTGTCCGTGTGGTGTAGGTACACCCACGGCGCTGTTAGGGAGAGAGTTGCAGGATTTTGTCCCTGTGGTGTAGGTACACCCACGGCGCTATTCGGGAGGGAGTTCCAGGATTTTGTCCCTGTGGTGTAGGTACACCCACGGCGCTGTTAGGGAGTGAGTTCCAGGATTTTGTCCCGTGTGTGGTGTAGGTACACCCACGGCGCTGTTAGGGAGGAAGTTCCTGGATTTTGTCCCGTGTGTAGTGTAGGTACACCCACAGCGCTGTTAGGGAGGGAGTTCCAGGATTTTGTCCGTGTGGTGTAGGTACACCCACGGCGCTGTTAGCGAGCGAGTTTCAGGATTTTGTCTCTGTGGTGTTGGTACACCCACGGCGCTGTTAGGGAGGGAGTTCCAGGATTTTGTCCCCGTGTGGTGTAGGTACACCCACGGCGCTGTTAGGGAGGGAGTTCCAGGATTTTGTCCCTGTTGTGTAGGTACACCCACGGCGCTGTTAGGGAGGGAGTTCCAGGATTTTGTCCCTGTGGTGTAGGTACACCCACGGCGCTGTTCGGGAGTAAGTTCCAGGATTTTGTCCCGTGTGTGGTGTAGGTACACCCATGGCGCTGTTAGGGAGGAATTTCCAGGATTTTGTCCTGTGTGTGGTGTAGGTACACCCACGGCGCTGTTAGGGAGGGATGTCCAGGATTTTGTCCGTGTGGTGTAGGTACACCCACGGCGCTGTTAGGGAGAGAGTTGCAGGATTTTGTCCCTGTGGTGTAGGTACACCCACGGCGCTATTCGGGAGGGAGTTCCAGGATTTTGTCCCTGTGTGTTGTAGGTACACCCACGGCGCTGTTAGGGAGTGA
The DNA here is from genome assembly GCF_964194155.1 of Cetorhinus maximus. Lineage (NCBI taxonomy): Eukaryota > Metazoa > Chordata > Chondrichthyes > Lamniformes > Cetorhinidae > Cetorhinus > Cetorhinus maximus. The sequence goes on from NW_027596506.1 coordinate 95,626, forward strand.
GTTCCAGGATTTTGTTCCGTGTGTGGTGTAGGAACACCCACGGCGCTGTTAGGGAGGATTTCCAGGATTTTGTCCCGTTTGTGGTGTAGGTACACCCACGACGCTGTTAGGGAGGGAGTTCCAGGATTTTGTCCCTGTGGTGTCGGTACACCCACGCTGCTGTTAGGGAGTGAGTTCCAGGATTTTGTCCCGTGTGTGGTGTAGGTACACCCACGGCGCTGTTAGGGAGGAACTTCCAGGATTTTGTCCTGTGTGTGGTGTAGGTACACCCACAGCGCTGTTAGGGAGGGAGTTCCAGTATTTTGTCCGTATGGTGTAGGTACACCCACGGCGCTGTTAGGGAGGGAGTTCCAGGATTTTGTCCGTGTGGTGTCGGTACACCCACGGCGCTGTTAGGGAGGGAGTTCCACGATTTTGTCCCCGTGTGGTGTATGTACACCCACGGCGCTGTTAGGGAGGGTGTTCCAGGATTTTGTCCCTGTGGTGTAGGTACACCCACGGCGCTGTTAGGGAGTTTGTTCCAGGATTTTGTCCCGTGTGTGGTGTAGGAACACCCACGGCGCTGTTAGGGAGGAAGTTCCTGGATTTTGTCCCGTTGGTGGTTTAGGTACACCCACAGCGCTGTTAGGGAGGGAGTTCCAGGATTTTGTCCGTGTGGTGTAGGTACACCCACGGCGCTGTTAGTGAGTGAGTTCCAGGATTTTGTCCCGTGTGTGGTGTAGGTACACCGACGGCGCTGTTAGGGAGGAAATTCCAGGATTTTGTCCCGTGTGTGGTGTAGGTACACCCACAGCGCTGTTAGGGAGGGAGTTCCAGGATTTTGTCCGTGTGGTGTAGGTACACCCACGGCGCTGTTAGCGAGGGTGTTCCAGGATTTTGTCCCGTGTGGTGTAGGTACACCCACGGCGCTGTTAGGGAGGGAGTTCCAGGATTTTGTCCGTGTGGTGTAGGTACACCCACGACGCTGTTAGGGTGGGAGTTCCAGGATTTTGTCCCCGTGTGGTGTAGGTACACCCACGGCGCTGTTAGGGAGGGACTTCCAGGATTTTGTCCGTGTGGTGTAGGTACACCCACGGCGCTGTTAGGGAGGGAGTTCCAGGATTTTGTCCCCGTGTGGTGGAGGTACACCCACGGCGCTGTTAGGGAGGGAGTTCCAGGATTTTGTCCCTGTGGTGTAGGTACACCCACGGCGCTGTTAGGGAGGGAGTTCCAGGATTTTGTCCCGTGTGTGGTGTAGGTACACCCACGGCGCTGTTAGGGAGGAAGTTCCAGGATTTTGTCCCGTGTGTGGTGTAGGTGCACCCACAGCGCTGTTAGGGAAGGTGTTCCAGGAATTTGTCCGTGTGGTGTAGGTACAACCACGTCGCCGTTAGGGAGGGAGTTCCAGGATTTTGTCCGTGTGGTGTAGGTACAGCCACGGAACGGTTAGGGAGGGAGTTCCAGGATTTTGTCCGTGTGGTGTAGGTACACCCACAGCGTTGTTAGGGTGGGAGTTCCAGCATTTTGTGTGTGGTGTAGGTACACCCACGGCGCTGTTAGGGAGGGAGTTCCAGGATTTTGTCCGTCTGGTGTAGGTACACCCATGGCGCTGTTAGGGAGGGAGTTCCAGGATTTTGTCCCGTGTGGTGTAGGTACTCCCACAGCGCTGTTAGGGAGGGAGTTCCATGATTTTGTCCGTGTTGTGTAGGTACACCCATGGCGCTGTTAGGGAGGGACTTCCAGGATTTTGTCCGTGTGGTGTAGGTACACCCACGGCGCTGTTAGGGAGGGAGTTCCAGGATTTTGTCCCCTCTGTGTGGTGTAGGTACACCCACGGCGCTGTTAGGGATGGAGTTCCAGGATTTTGTCCCCTGTGTGTGGTGTAGGTACACCCACGGCGCTGTTAGGGAGGGAGTTCCAGGATTTTGTCCCCGTGTGGTGTAGGTACACCCACGGCGCTGTTAGGGATGGAGTTCCACGATTTTGTCCCTGTGGTGTAGGTACACCCACAGTGCTGTTAGGGAGGGAGTTCCAGGATTTTGTCCCCGTGTGGTGTAGGTACACCCACGGCGCTGGTAGGGATGGAGTTCCAGGATTTTGTCCCCGTGTGGTGTGGGTACACCCACGGCGTTGTTAGGGAGGGAGTTCCAGGATTTTGTCCCTGTGGTGTAGGTACACCCACGGCGCTGTTAGGGAGTGAGATCCAGGATTTTGTCCCGTGTGTGGTGTAGGTACACCCACAGCGCTGTTAGTGAGGAAGTTCCAGGATTTTGTCCCGTGTGTGGTGTAGTTACACCCATAGCGCTGTTAGGGAGGGAGTTCCAGGATTTTCTCCGTGTGGTGTAGGTACACCCACGGTGCTGTTAGGGAGGGAGTTCCAGGATTTTGCCCGTGTGGTGTAGGTACACCCACGGCGCCGTTAGGGAGCCAGTTCCAGGATTTTGTCCCCGTGTTCTGTAGGTACACCTACGGCGCTGTTAGGGAGGGAGTTCCAGGATTTTGTCCCTGTGGTGTAGGTACACCCACGGCGCTGTTAGGGAGGGAGTTCCAGGATTTTGTCCCTGTGGTGTAGGTACACCCACGGCGCTGTTAGGGAGTGAGTTCCAGGATTTTGTCCCGTGTGTGGTGTAGGTACACCCACGGCGCTGTTAGGGAGAAAGTTCCTGGATTTTGTCCCGTGTGTAGTGTAGGTACACCCACAGCGCTGTTAGGGAGGGAGTTCCAGGATTTTGTCCCCGTGTGGTGTAGGTACACCCACGGCGCTGTTAGGGAGGGAGTTCCAGGATTTTGTCCCTGTGGTGTAGGTACACCCACGGCGCTGTTAGGGAGGGAGTTCCAGGATTTTGTCCCTGTGGTGTAGGTACACCCACGGCGCTGTTCGGGAGTAAGTTCCAGGATTTTGTCCCGTGTGTGGTGTAGGTACACCCACGGCGCTGTTAGGGAGGAAGTTCCAGGATTTTGTCCCTTGTGTGGTGTAGGTACACCCACGGCGCTTTTAGGGAGGGATATCCAGGATTTTGTCCGTGTGGTGTAGGTACGCCCACGGCGCTGATAGGGAGAGAGTTGCAGGATTTTGTTCCTGTGGTGTATGTACACCCACGGCGCTATTCGGGAGGGAGTTCCAGGATTTTGTCCCCGTGTGTTGTAGGTACACCCACGGCGCTGTTAGGGAGTGAGTTCCAGGATTTTGTTCCGTGTGTGGTGTAGGAACACCCACGGCGCTGTTTTGGAGGATTTCCAGGATTTTGTCCCGTTTGTGGTGTAGGTGCACCCACGACGCTGTTAGGGAGGGAGTTCCAGGATTTTGTCCCTGTGGTGTAGGTACACCCACGCTGCTGTTAGGGAGTGAGTTCCAGGATTTTGTCCCGTGTGTGGTGTAGGTACACCCACGGCGCTGTTAGGGAGGAACTTCCAGGATTTTGTCCTGTGTGTGGTGTAGGTACACCCACAGCGCTGTTAGGGAGGGAGTTCCAGGATTTTGTCCGTATGGTGTAGGTACACCCACGGCGCTGTTAGGGAGGGAGTTCCAGGATTTTGTCCGTGTGGTGTAGGTACACCCACGGCGCTGTTAGGGAGGGAGTTCCACGATTTTGTCCCCGTGTGGTGTAGGTACACCCACGGCGCTGTTAGGGAGGGAGTGCCAGGATTTTGTCCCTGTGGTGTAGGTACACCCACGGCGCTGTTAGGGAGTATGTTCCAGGATTTTGTCCCGTGTGTGGTGTAGGAACACCCACGGCGCTGTTAGGGAGGAAGTTCCTGGATTTTGTCCCGTTGGTGGTTTAGGTACACCCACAGCGCTGTTAGGGAGGGAGTTCCAGGATTTTGTCCGTGTGGTGTAGGTACACCCACGGCGCTGTTAGTGAGTGAGTTACTGGATTTTGTCCCGTGTGTGGTGTAGGTACACCCACGGCGCTGTTAGGGAGGAAATTCCAGGATTTTGTCCCGTGTGTGGTGTAGGTACACCCACAGCGCTGTTAGGGAGGGTTTCCAGGATTTTGTCCGTGTGGTGTAGGTACACCCACGGCGCTGTTAGCGAGGGTGTTCCAGGATTTTGTCCCTGTGGTGTAGGTACACCCACAGTGCTGTTAGGGAGGGAGTTCCAAGATTTTGTCCCCGTGTGGTGTAGGTACACCCACGGCGCTGGTAGGGATGGAGTTCCAGGATTTTGTCCCCGTGTGGTGTGGGTACACCCACGGCGTTGTTAGGGAGGGAGTTCCAGGATTTTGTCCCTGTGGTGGAGATACACCCACGGCGCTGTTAGGGAGTGAGATCCAGGATTTTGTCCCGTGTGTGGTGTAGGTACACCCACAGCGCTGTTAGTGAGGAAGTTCCAGGAATTTGTCCCGTGTGTGGTGTAGGTACACCCACAGCGCTGTTAGGGAGGGAGTTCCAGGATTTTCTCCGTGTGGTGTAGGTACACCCACGGCGCTGTTAGGGAGGGAGTTCCAGGATTTTGTCGCTGTGGTGTTGGCACACCCACGGCGCTGTTAGGGAGCGAGTTCCAGGATTTTGTCCCTGTGCTGTAGGTACACCCACAGCGCTGTCAGGGAGGGAGTTCCAGGATTTTGTGTGTGGTGTAGGTACACCCATGGCGCAGTTAGGGAGGGACTTCCAGGATTTTGTGTGTGGTGTAGGTACACCCATGGCGCTGTTAGGGAGGGAGTTCCAGGATTTTGTGTGTGGTGTAGGTACACCCATGGCGCTGTTAGGGAGGGAGTTCCAGGATTTTGTGTGTGGTGTAGGTACACCCATGGCGCTGTTAGGGAGGGAGTTCCAGGATTTTGTGTGTGGTGTAGGTACACCCATGGCGCAGTTAGGGAGGGACTTCCAGGATTTTGTCCCGTGTGGTGTAGGTACTCCCACGGCGCTGTTAGGGAGGGAGTTCCAGGATGTTGTCCGTGTTGTGTATGTACACCCACGGCGCTGTTAGGGAGGGAGTTCCAGGATTTTGTCCGTGTGGTGTAGGTACACCCACGGCGCTGTTAGGGAGGGAGTTCCAGGATTTTGTCCGTGTGGTGTAGGTACACCCACGGCGCTGTTAGGGATGGATTTCCAGGATTTTGTCCCTGTGGTGTAGGTACACCCACAGTGCTGTTAGGGAGGGAGTTCCAGGATTTTGTCCCCGTGTGGTGTAGGTACACCCACGGCGCTGGTTGGGATGGAGTTCCAGGATTTTGTCCCCTGTGTGTGGTGTGGGTACACCCACGGCGCTGTTACGGAGGGAGTTCCAGGATTTTGTCCCGTGTGTGGTGTAGGTACACCCACGGCGCTGTTAGGGAGGGAGTTCCAGGATTTTGTCCCGTGTGGTGCAGGTACACCCACGGCGCTGTTAGGGAGGGAGTTCCAGGATTTTGTCCGCGTAGTGTAGGTACACCCACGGCGCTGTTAGGGAGTGAGTTCCAGGATTTTGTCGCTGTGGTGTAGGTACACCCACGGCGCTGTTAGGGAGTGAGTTCCAGCATCTTGTCCCGTGTGTGGTGTAGGCACACCCACGGCGCTGTTAGGGAGGAACTTCCAGGATTTTGTCCCGTGTGTGGTGTAGGTACACCCACGGCGCTGTTAGGGAGGGTGTTCCAGGATTTTGTCCCTGTGGTGTAGGTACACCCACGGCGCTGTTAGGGAGGGTGTTCCAGGATTTTGTCCCTATGGTGTAGGTACACCCACGGCGCTGTTAGGGAGGGTGTTCCAGGATTTTGTCCGTCTGGTGTAGGTACACCCACGGCGCTGCTAGGGAGGGAGTTCCAGGATTTTGTCCGTGTGGTGTAGGTACACCCACAGCGCTGTTAGGGAGGGAGTTCCAGGATTTTGTCCCCGTGTGGTGTAGGTACTCCCACGGCGCTGTTAGGGAGGGAGTTCCAGGATTTTGTCCCCGTGTGGTGTAGGTACACCCACGGCGCTGTTAGGGAGGGAGTTCCAGGATTTTGTCCCTGGGGTGTAGGTACACCCACGGCGCTGTTAGGGAGGGAGTTCCAGGTATTTGTCCCTGTGGTGTAGGTACACCCACTGCGCTGTTAGGGAGGGAGTTCCAGGTATTTGTCCCTGTGGTGTAGGTACACCCACGGCGCTGTTAGGGAGGGAGTTCCAGGATTTTGTCCCCGTGTGGTGTAGGTACACCCCTGGCGCTGTTAGGGAGGGAGTTCCTGGATTTTGTCCCTGTGGTGTAGGTACACCCCCGGCGCTGTTAGGTAGGGAGTTCCAGGATTTTGTCCCTGTGGTGTAGGTACACCCACGGCGCTGTTAGGGAGTGAGTTCCAGCATCTTGTCCCGTGTGTGGTGTCGGCACACGCACGGCACGGTTAGGGAGGAACTTCCAGGATTTTGTCCCTTGTGTGGTGTAGGTACACCCACGGCGCTGTTAGGGAGGGTGTTCCAGGATTTTGTCTGTGTGGTGTAGGTACACCCACATCGCTGTTAGGGAGGGTGTGCCAGGAATTTGTCCGTGTGGTGTAGGTACACCCACGGCGCTGTTAGGGAGGGAGTTCCAGGATTTTGTCCGTGTGGTGTAGGTACAGCCACGGCACGGTTAGGGAGTGAGTTCCAGGATTTTGTCTGTGTGGTGTAGGTACACCCACGGCGCTGTTAGGGAGGGAGTTCCAGTTTTGTCCCTGTGGTGTAGGTACACCCACGGCGCTGTTAGGGAGCGAGTTCCAGGATTTTGTCCGTGTGGTGTAGGTACACCCACGGCGCTGTTAGGGAGTGAGTTCCAGGATTTTGTCCCCGTGTGGTGTAGGTACACCCACGGCGCTGTTAGGGAGGGAGTTCCAGGATTTTGTCCCTGTGGTGTAGGTACACCCACGGCGCTGTTAGGGAGGGAGTTCCAGGATTTTGTCCTTGTGGTGTAGGTACACCCAAGGCGCTGTTCGGGAGCAAGTTCCAGGATTTTGTCCCGTGTGTGGTGTAGGTACACCCACGGCGCTGTTAGCGAGTGAGTTCCAGGATTTTGTTCCGTGTGTGGTGTAGGAACACGCACGGCGCTGTTAGGGAGGATTTCCAGGATTTTGTCCCGTTTGTGGTGTAGGTACACCCACGACGCTGTTAGGGAGGGAGTTCCAGGATTTTGTCCCTGTGGTGTCGGTACACCCACGCTGCTGTTAGGGAGTGAGTTCCAGGATTTTGTCCCGTGTGTGGTGTAGGTACACCCACGGCGCTGTTAGGGAGGAACTTCCAGGATTTTGTCCTGTGTGTGGTGTAGGTACACCCACAGCGCTGTTAGGGAGGGAGTTCCAGTATTTTGTCCGTATGGTGTAGGTACACCCACGGCGCTGTTAGGGAGGGAGTTCCAGGATTTTGTCCGTATGGTGTAGGTACACCCACGGTGCTGTTAGGGAGGGAGTTCCAGGTTTTTGTCCGTGTGGTGTCGGTACACCCACGGCGCTGTTCGGGAGGGAGTTCCACGATTTTGTCCCCGTGTGGTGTATGTACACCCACGGCGCTGTTAGGGAGGGTGTTCCAGGATTTTGTCCCTGTGGTGTAGGTACACCCACGGCGCTGTTAGGGAGTTTGTTCCAGGATTTTGTCCCGTGTGTGGTGTAGGAACACCCACGGCGCTGTTAGGGAGGAAGTTCCTGGATTTTGTCCCGTTGGTGGTTTAGGTACACCCACAGCGCTGTTAGGGAGGGAGTTCCAGGATTTTGTCCGTGTGGTGTAGGTACACCCACGGCGCTGTTAGTGAGTGAGTTCCAGGATTTTGTCGTGTTTGTGGTGTAGATACACCCACGGCGCTGTTAGGGAGGAAATTCCAGGATTTTGTCCCGTGTGTGGTGTAGGTACACCCACAGCGCTGTTAGGGAGGGAGTTCCAGGATTTTGTCCGTGTGGTGTAGGTACACCCACGGCGCTGTTAGCGAAGGTGTTCCAGGATTTTGTCCCGTGTGGTGTAGGTACACCCACGGCGCTGTTAGGGAGGGAGTTCCAGGATTTTGTCCGTGTGGTGTAGGTACACCCACGACGCTGTTAGGGTGGGAGTTCCAGGATTTTGTCCCCGTGTGGTGTAGGTACACCCACGGCGCTGTTAGGGAGGGACTTCCAGGATTTTGTCCCTGTGGTGTAGGTACACCCACGGCGCTGTTAGGGAGGGAGTTCCAGGATTTTGTCCCCGTGTGGTGGAGGTACACCCACGGCGCTGTTAGGGAGGGAGTTCCAGGATTTTGTCCCTGTGGTGTAGGTACACCCACGGCGCTGTTAGGGAGGGAGTTCCAGGATTTTGTCCCGTGTGTGGTGTAGGTACACCCACAGCGCTGTTAGGGAGGGAGTTCCAGGATTTTGTCCGTGTGGTGTAGGTGCACCCACAGCGCTGTTAGGGAAGGTGTTCCAGGAATTTGTCCGTGTGGTGTAGGTACACCCACGGCGCTGTTAGGGAGGTAGTTTCAGGATTTTGTCCGTCTGGTGTAGGTACACCCATGGAGCTGTTAGGGAGGGAGTTCCAGGATTTTGTCCCGTGTGGTGTAGGTACTCCCACAGCGCTGTTAGGGAGGGAGTTCCAGGATTTTGTCCGTGTTGTGTAGTTACACCCACGGCGCTGTTAGGGAGTGAGTTCCAGGATTTTGTCCGTGTGGTGTAGGTACACCCACGGCGCTGTTAGGGAGGGAGTTCCAGGATTTTGTCCCCTCTGTGTGGTGTAGGTACACCCACGGCGCTGTTAGGGATGGAGTTCCAGGATTTTTTCCCCTGTGTGTGGTGTAGGTACACCCACGGCGCTGTTAGGGATGGAGTTCCAGGATTTTGTCCCTGTGGTGTAGGTACACCCACAGTGCTGTTAGGGAGGGAGTTCCAGGATTTTGTCCCCGTGTGGTGTAGGTACACCCACGGCGCTGGTAGGGATGGAGTTCCAGGATTTTGTCCCCGTGTGGTGCGGGTACACCCACGGCGTTGTTAGGGAGGGAGTTCCAGGATTTTGTCCCTGTGGTGTAGGTACACGCACGGCGCTGTTAGGGAGTGAGATCCAGGATTTTGTCCCGTGTGTGGTGTAGGTACACCCACAGCGCTGTTAGTGAGGAAGTTCCAGGATTTTGTCCCGTGTGTGGTGTAGTTACACCCACAGCGCTGTTAGGGAGGGAGTTCCAGGATTTTCTCCGTGTGGTGTAGGTACACCCACGGTGCTGTTAGGGAGGGAGTTCCAGGATTTGGTCCCTGTGGTGTCGGCACACCCACGGTGCTGTTAGGGAGGGAGTTCCAGGATTTTGTCCCTGTGGTGTAGGCACACCCACGGCGCTGTTAGGGAGCGAGTTCCAGGATTTTGTCCCTGTGCTGCAGGTACACCCACAGCGCTGTTAGGGAGGGAGTTCCAGGATTTTGTGTGTGGTGTAGGTACACCCACAGCGCTGTTAGGGAGGGAGTTCCTGGATTTTGTTCCTGTGGTGCAGGTACACCCACAGCGCTGTTAGGGAGGGAGTTCCAGGATTTTGTGTGTGGTGTAGGTACACCCATGGCGCTGTTAGGGAGGGAGTTCCAGGATTTTGTGTGTGGTGTAGGTACACCCATGGCGCAGTTAGGGAGGAACTTCCAGGATTTTGTCCCGTGTGGTGTAGGTACTCCCACGGCGCTGTTAGGGAGGAAGTTCCTGGATTTTGTCCCGTTGGTGGTTTAGGTACACCCACAGCGCTGTTAGGGAGGGAGTTCCAGGATTTTGTCCGTGTGGTGTAGGTACACCCACGGCGCTGTTAGTGAGTGAGTTCCAGGATTTTGTCCCGTGTGTGGTGTAGATACACCCACGGCGCTGTTAGGGAGGAAATTCCAGGATTTTGTCCCGTGTGTGGTGTAGGTACACCCACAGCGCTGTTAGGGAGGGAGTTCCAGGATTTTGTCCGTGTGGTGTAGGTACACCCACGGCGCTGTTAGCGAAGGTGTTCCAGGATTTTGTCCCGTGTGGTGTAGGTACACCCACGGCGCTGTTAGGGAGGGAGTTCCAGGATTTTGTCCGTGTGGTGTAGGTACACCCACGACGCTGTTAGGGTGGGAGTTCCAGGATTTTGTCCCCGTGTGGTGTAGGTACACCCACGGCGCTGTTAGGGAGGGACTTCCAGGATTTTGTCCCTGTGGTGTAGGTACACCCACGGCGCTGTTAGGGAGGGAGTTCCAGGATTTTGTCCCCGTGTGGTGGAGGTACACCCACGGCGCTGTTAGGGAGGGAGTTCCAGGATTTTGTCCCTGTGGTGTAGGTACACCCACGGCGCTGTTAGGGAGGGAGTTCCAGGATTTTGTCCCGTGTGTGGTGTAGGTACACCCACAGCGCTGTTAGGGAGGGAGTTCCAGGATTTTGTCCGTGTGGTGTAGGTGCACACACAGCGCTGTTAGGGAAGGTGTTCCAGGAATTTGTCCGTGTGGTGTAGGTACACCCACGGCGCTGTTAGGGAGGTAGTTTCAGGATTTTGTCCGTCTGGTGTAGGTACACCCATGGAGCTGTTAGGGAGGGAGTTCCAGGATTTTGTCCCGTGTGGTGTAGGTACTCCCACAGCGCTGTTAGGGAGGGAGTTCCAGGATTTTGTCCGTGTTGTGTAGTTACACCCACGGCGCTGTTAGGGAGGGAGTTCCAGGATTTTGTCCGTGTGGTGTAGGTACACCCACGGCGCTGTTAGGGAGGGAGTTCCAGGATTTTGTCCCCTCTGTGTGGTGTAGGTACACCCACGGCGCTGTTAGGGATGGAGTTCCAGGATTTTTTCCCCTGTGTGTGGTGTAGGTACACCCACGGCGCTGTTAGGGATGGAGTTCCAGGATTTTGTCCCTGTGGTGTAGGTACACCCACAGTGCTGTTAGGGAGGGAGTTCCAGGATTTTGTCCCCGTGTGGTGTAGGTACACCCACGGCGCTGGTAGGGATGGAGTTCCAGGATTTTGTCCCCGTGTGGTGCGGGTACACCCACGGCGTTGTTAGGGAGGGAGTTCCAGGATTTTGTCCCTGTGGTGTAGGTACACGCACGGCGCTGTTAGGGAGTGAGATCCAGGATTTTGTCCCGTGTGTGGTGTAGGTACACCCACAGCGCTGTTAGTGAGGAAGTTCCAGGATTTTGTCCCGTGTGTGGTGTAGTTACACCCACAGCGCTGTTAGGGAGGGAGTTCCAGGATTTTCTCCGTGTGGTGTAGGTACACCCACGGTGCTGTTAGGGAGGGAGTTCCAGGATTTGGTCCCTGTGGTGTCGGCACACCCACGGTGCTGTTAGGGAGGGAGTTCCAGGATTTTGTCCCTGTGGTGTAGGCACACCCACGGCGCTGTTAGGGAGCGAGTTCCAGGATTTTGTCCCTGTGCTGCAGGTACACCCACAGCGCTGTTAGGGAGGGAGTTCCAGGATTTTGTGTGTGGTGTAGGTACACCCACGGCGCTGTTAGGGAGGGAGTTCCTGGATTTTGTTCCTGTGGTGCAGGTACACCCACAGCGCTGTTAGGGAGGGAGTTCCAGGATTTTGTGTGTGGTGTAGGTACACCCATGGCGCTGTTAGGGAGGGAGTTCCAGGATTTTGTGTGTGGTGTAGGTACACCCATGGCGCAGTTAGGGAGGAACTTCCAGGATTTTGTCCCGTGTGGTGTAGGTACTCCCACGGCGCTGTTAGGGAGGGAGTTCCAGGATTTTGTCCGTGTTGTGTAGGTACACCCACGGCGCTGTTAGGGAGGGAGTTCCAGGATTTTGTCCGTGTGGTGTAGGTACACGCACGGCGCTGTTAGGGAGGGAGCTCCAGGATTTTGTACCCTCTGTGTGGTGTAGGTACACCCACGGCGCTGTTAGGGATGGAGTTCCAGGATTTTGTCCCCTGTGTGTGGTGTAGGTACACCCACGGCGCTGTTAGGGATGGATTTCCAGGATTTTGTCCCTGTGGTGTAGGTACACCCACAGTGCTGTTAGGGAGGGAGTTCCAGGATTTTGTCCCCGTGTGGTGTAGGTACACCCACGGCGCTGGTAGGGATGGAGTTCCAGGATTTTGTCCCCTGTGTGTGGTGTAGGTACACCCACGGCGCTGTTACGGAGGGAGTTCCAGGATTTTGTCCCGTGTGTGGTGTAGGTACACCCACGGCGCTGTTAGGGAGGGAGTTCCAGGATTTTGTCCCGTGTGGTGCAGGTACACCCACGGCGCTGTTAGGGAGGGAGTTCCAGGATTTTGTCCGCGTAGTGTAGGTACACCCACGGCGCTGTTAGGGAGTGAGTTCCAGGATTTTGTCGCTGTGGTGTAGGTACACCCACGGCGCTGTTAGGGAGTGAGTTCCAGCATCTTGTCCCGTGTGTGGTGTAGGCACACCCACGGCACTGTTAGGGAGGAACTTCCAGGATTTTGTCCCGTGTGTGGTGTAGGTACAGCCACAGCGCTGTTAGGGAGGGAGTTACAGGTTTTTGTCCGTGTGGTGTAGGTACACCCACGGCGCTGTTAGGGAGGGTGTTCCAGGATTTTGTCCCTGTGGTGTCGGTACACCCACGGCACTTTTAGGGAGGGTGTTCCAGGATTTTGTCCCTATGGTGTAGGTACACCCACGGCGCTGTTAGGGAGGGTGTTCCAGGATTTTGTCCGTCTGGTGTAGGTACACCCACGGCGCTGCTAGGGAGGGAGTTCCAGGATTTTGTCCGTGTGGTGTAGGTACACCCACAGCGCTGTTAGGGAGGGAGTTCCAGGATTTTGTCCCCGTGTGGTGTAGGTACACCCACGGCGCTGTTAGGGAGGGAGTTCCAGGATTTTGTCCCCGTGTGGTGTAGGTACACCCACGGCGCTGTTAGGGAGGGAGTTCCAGGATTTTGTCCCTGGGGTGTAGGTACACCCACGGCGCTGTTAGGGAGTGAGTTCCAGGATTTTGTCCGTGTGGTGTAGGTACACCCACTGCGCTGTTAGGGAGGGAGTTCCAGGATTTTGTCCCTGTGGTGTAGGTACACCCACGGCGCTGTTAGGGAGGGTGTTCCAGGATTTTGTCCGTGTGGTGTAGGTACACCCACGGCGCTGTTAGGGAGGGAGTTCCAGGATTTTGTCCGTGTGGTGTAGGCACACCCACGGCGCTGTTAGGGAGGGAGTTCCAGGATTTTGTCCCGTGTGTAGTGCAGGTACACCCACAGCGCTGTTAGGGAGGGAGTTCCAGGATTTTGTCCGTGTGGTGTAGGTACCCCCACGGCGCTGTTAGGGAGGGAGTTCCAGGATTTTGTCCCTGTGATGTAGGTACACCCATGGCGCTGTTAGGGAGGGAGTTCCAGGATTTTGTCCCCGTGTGGTGTAGGTACACCCCTGGCGCTGTTAGGGAGGGAGTTCCAGGATTTTGTCCCTGTGGTGTAGGTACACCCCCGGCGCTGTTAGGTAGGGAGTTCCAGGATTTTGTCCCTGTGGTGTAGGTACACCCACGGCGCTGTTAGGGAGTGAGTTCCAGCATCTTGTCCCGTGTGTGGTGTCGGCACACGCACGGCGCGGTTAGGGAGGAACTTCCAGGATTTTGTCCCATGTGTGGTGTAGGTACAGCCACAGTGCTGTTAGGGAGGGAGTTCCAGGTTTTTGTCCGTGTGGTGTAGGTACACCCACGGCGCTGTTAGGGAGGGTGTTCCAGGATTTTGTCCCTGTGGTGTAGGTACACCCACGGCGCTGTTAGGGAGGGAGTTCCAGGATTTTGTCCCCGTGTGGTGTTGGTACACCCACGGCGCAGTTAGGGAGGGAGTTCCAGGATTTTGTCCCTGTGGTGTAGGTACACCCACGGCGCTGTTAGGGATTGAGTTCCAGGATTTTGTCCCGTGTGTGGTGTAGGTACACCCACGGCGCTGTTAGGGAGGAAGTCCAGGATTTTGTCCCGTGTGTGGTGTAGGTACACCCACGGCGCTGTTAGGGAGGTTGTTCCAGGATTTTGTCTGTGTGGTGTAGGTATACCCACAGCGCTGTTAGGGAAGGTGTTCCAGGAATTTGTCCGTGTGGTGTAGGTACACCCACGGCGCTGTTAGGGAGGGAGTTCCAGGATTTTGTCCGTGTGGTGTAGGTACAACCACGGCACGGTTAGGGCGGGAGTTCCAGGATTTTGTCTGTGTCGTGTAGATACACCCACAGCGCTGTTAGGGAAGGTGTTCCAGGAATTTGTCCGTGTGGTGTAGGTACACCCACGGCGCTGTTAGGGAGGTAGTTTCAGGATTTTGTCCGTCTGGTGTAGGTACACCCATGGAGCTGTTAGGGAGGGAGTTCCAGGATTTTGTCCCGTGTGGTGTAGGTACTCCCACAGCGCTGTTAGGGAGGGAGTTCCAGGATTTTGTCCGTGTTGTGTAGTTACACCCACGGCGCTGTTAGGGAGGGACTTCCAGGATTTTGTCCGTGTGGTGTAGGTACACCCACGGCGCTGTTAGGGAGGGAGTTCCAGGATTTTGTCCCCTCTGTGTGGTGTAGGTACACCCACGGCGCTGTTAGGGATGGAGTTCCAGGATTTTTTCCCCTGTGTGTGGTGTAGGTACACCCACGGCGCTGTTAGGGATGGAGTTCCAGGATTTTGTCCCTGTGGTGTAGGTACACCCACAGTGCTGTTAGGGAGGGAGTTCCAGGATTTTGTCCCCGTGTGGTGTAGGTACACCCACGGCGCTGGTAGGGATGGAGTTCCAGGATTTTGTCCCCGTGTGGTGCGGGTACACCCACGGCGTTGTTAGGGAGGGAGTTCCAGGATTTTGTCCCTGTGGTGTAGGTACTCCCACGGCGCTGTTAGGGAGTGAGATCCAGGATTTTGTCCCGTGTGTGGTGTAGGTACACCCACAGCGCTGTTAGTGAGGAAGTTCCAGGATTTTGTCCCGTGTGTGGTGTAGTTACACCCACAGCGCTGTTAGGGAGGGAGTTCCAGGATTTTCTCCGTGTGGTGTAGGTACACCCACGGTGCTGTTAGGGAGGGAGTTCCAGGATTTGGTCCCTGTGGTGTAGGCACACCCACGGCGCTGTTAGGGAGGGAGTTCCAGGATTTTGTCCCTGTGGTGTAGGCACACCCACGGCGCTGTTAGGGAGCGAGTTCCAGGATTTTGTCCCTGTGCTGTAGGTACACCCACAGCGCTGTTAGGGAGGGAGTTCCAGCATTTTGTGTGTGGTGTAGGTACACCCACGGCGCTGTTAGGGAGGGAGTTCCTGGATTTTGTTCCTGTGGTGCAGGTACACCCACAGCGCTGTTAGGGAGGGAGTTCCAGGATTTTGTGTGTGGTGTAGGTACACCCATGGCGCTGTTAGGGAGGGAGTTCCAGGATTTTGTGTGTGGTGTAGGTACACCCATGGCGCAGTTAGGGAGGAACTTCCAGGATTTTGTCCCGTGTGGTGTAGGTACTCCCACGGCGCTGTTAGGGAGGGAGTTCCAGGATTTTGTCCGTGTTGTGTAGGTACACCCACGGCGCTGTTAGGGAGGGAGTTCCAGGATTTTGTCCCCGTGTGGTGTAGGTACACCCACGGCGCTGTTAGGGAGGGAGTTCCAGGATTTTGTCCCTGTGGTGTAGGTACACCCACGGCGCTGTTAGGGAGTGAGTTCCAGGATTTTGTCCCGTGTGTGGTGTAGGTACACCCACGGCGCTGTTAGTGAACATGTTCCAGGATTTTGTCCCATGTGTGGTGTAGGTACACCCACAGCGCTGTTAGGGAGGGAGTTCCAGGATTTTGTCCGTGTGGTGCAGGTACACCCACGGCGCTGTTAGGGAGGGAGTTCCAGGATTTTGTCCCTGTGGTGTAGGTACACCCACGGCGCTGTTAGGGAGGGAGTTCCAGGATTTTGTCCCTGTGGTGTAGTTACACCCACGGCGCTGTTAGGGAGTGAGATCCAGGATTTTGTCCCGTGTGTGGTGTAGGTACACCCACAGCGCTGTTAGTGAGGAAGTTCCAGGATTTTGTCCCGTGTGTGGTGTAGTTACACCCACAGCGCTGTTAGGGAGGGAGTTCCAGGATTTTCTCCGTGTGGTGTAGGTACACCCACGGCGCTGTTAGGGAGGGAGTTCCAGGATTTTGTCCCTGTGGTGTAGGCACACCCCCGGCGCTGTTAGGGTGGGAGTTCCAGGATTTTGTCCCTGTGGTGTAGGTACACCCACAGCGCTGTTAGGGAGGGAGTTCCAGGATTTTGTGTGTGGTGTAGGTACACCCACGGCGCTGTTAGGGAGGGAGTTCCAGGATTTTGTCCCTGTTGTGTAGGCACACCCACGGCGCTGTTAGGGAGGGAGTTCCAAGATTTTGTCCCTGTGGTGTAGGTACACCCACAGCGCTGTTAGGGAGGGAGTTCCAGGATTTTGTGTGTGGTGTAGGTACACCCATGGCGCTGTTAGAGAGGGAGTTCCAGGATTTTGTGTGTGGTGTAGGTACACCCACAGTGCTGTTAGGGATGGAGTTCCAGGATTTTGTCCCTGTGGTGTAGGTACACCCACAGTGCTGTTAGGGAGGGAGTTCCAGGATTTTGTCCCCGTGTGGTGTAGGTACACCCACGGCGCTGGTAGGGATGGAGTTCCAGGATTTTGTCCCCTGTGTGTGCTGTAGGTACACCCACGGCGCTGTTAGGGAGGGAGTTCCAGGATTTTGTCCCGTGAGTGGTGTAGGTACACCCACGGCGCTGTTAGGGAGGGAGTTCCAGGATTTTGTCCCCTCTGTGTGGTGTAGGTACACCCACGGCGCTGTTAGGGATGGAGTTCCAGGATTTTGTCCCCTGTGTGTGGTGTAGGTACACCCACAGTGCTGTTAGGGATGGAGTTCCAGGATTTTGTCCCTGTGGTGTAGGTACACCCACAGTGCTGTTAGGGAGGGAGTTCCAGGATTTTGTCCCCGTGTGGTGTAGGTACACCCACGGCGCTGGTAGGGATGCAGTTCCAGGATTTTGTCCCCTGTGTGTGGTGTAGGTACACCCACGGCGCTGTAAGGGAGGGAGTTCCAGGATTTTGTCCCGTGTGGTGTAGGTACACCCACGGCGCTGTTAGGGAGAGAGTTCCAGGATTTTGTCCGCGTGGTGTAGGTACACCCACGGCGCTGTTAGGGAGTGAGTTCCAGGACTTTGTCCCGTGTGTAGTTCAGGTACACCGACGGCGCTGTTAGGGAGGGAGTTCCAGGATTTTGTCCGTGTGGTGTAGGTACACCCACGGCGCTGTTAGGGAGGGAGTTCCAGGATTTTGTCCCTTTCGTGTAGGTACTTCCACGGCGCTGTAAGGGAGGAGTTCCAGGATTTTGTCCGTGTGGTGTAGGTACACCCACGGCGCTGTTAGGGATGGAGTTCCAGGATTTTGTCCGCTGTGTGTGGTGTAGGTACACCCACGGCGCTGTTAGGGATGGAGTTCCAGGATTTTGTCCCTGTGGTGTAGGTACACCCACGGCGCTGTTAGGGAGGGAGTTCCAGGATTTTGTCCGTGTGGTGTAGGTACACCCACGGCGCTGTTTGGGAGGGAGTTCCACTATTTTGTCCCTGTGGTGTAGGTACACCCACGGCGCTGTTTGGGAGTGAGTTCCTGGATTTTGTCCCGTGTGTGGTGTAGGTACACCCACGGCGCTGTTAGGGAGGACGTTCCAGGATTTTGTCCCGTGTGTTGTGCAGGTACACCCACAGCGCTGTTAGGGAGGGAGTTCCAGGATTTTGTCCGTGTGGTGTAGGTACACCCACGGCACTGTTAGGGAGGGTGTTCCAGGATTTTGTCTGTGTGGTGTAGGTACACCCACATCGCTGTTAGGGAGGGTGTTCCAGGAATTTGTCCGTGTGGTGTAGGTACACCCACGGCGCTGTTAGGGAGGGAGTTCCAGGATTTTGTCCGTGTGGTTTAGGTACAGCCACGGCACGGTTAGGGAGGCAGTTCCAGGATTTTGTCTGTGTGGTGTAGGTACCCCCACGGCGCTGTTAGGGAGGGAGTTCCAGTTTTGTCCCTGTGGTGTAGGTACACCCACGGCGCTGTTAGGGAGGGAGTTCCAGGATTTTGTCCCCGTGTGGTGCAGGTACACCCATGGCGCTGGTAGGGATGGAGTTCGGGGATTTTGTCCCCTGTGTGTGGTGCAGGTACACCCACAGCGCTGTTAGGGAGGGAGTTCCAGGATTTTGTCCGCGTAGTGTAGGTACACCCACGGCGCTGTTAGGGAGTGAGTTCCAGGATTTTGTCGCTGTGGTGTAGGTACACCCACGGCGCTGTTAGGGAGTGAGTTCCAGCATCTTGTCCCGTGTGTGTTGTAGGCACACCCACGGCGCTGTTAGGGAGGAACTTCCAGGATTTTGTCCCGTGTGTGGTGTAGGTACAGCCACAGCGCTGTTAGGGAGGGAGTTACAGGTTTTTGTCCGTGTGGTGTAGGTACACCCACGGCGCTGTTAGGGAGGGTGTTCCAGGATTTTGTCCCTGTGGTGTAGGTACACCCACAGCGCTGTTAGGGAGGGTGTTCCAGGATTTTGTCCCTATGGTGTAGGTACACCCACGGCGCTGTTAGGGAGGGTGTTCCAGGATTTTGTCCGTCTGGTGTAGGTACACCCACGGCGCTGCTAGGGAGGGAGTTCCAGGATTTTGTCCGTGTGGTGTAGGTACACCTACAGCGCTGTTAGGGAGGGAGTTCCAGGATTTTGTCCCCGTGTGGTGTAGGTACACCCACGGCGCTGTTAGGGAGGGAGTACCAGGATTTTGTCCCCGTGTGATGTAGGTACACCCACGGCGCTGTTAGGGAGGGAGTTCCAGGATTTTGTCCCTGGGGTGTAGGTACACCCACGGCGCTGTTAGGGAGTGAGTTCCAGGATTTTGTCCGTGTGGTGTAGGTACACCCACTGCGCTGTTAGGGAGGGAGTTCCAGGATTTTGTCCCTGTGGTGTAGGTACACCCACGGCGCTGTTAGGGAGGGTGTTCCAGGATTTTGTCCGTGTGGTGTAGGTACACCCACGGCGCTGTTAGGGAGGGAGTTCCAGGATTTTGTCCCTGTGATGTAGGTACACCCACGGCGCTGTTAGGGAGGGAGTTCCAGGATTTTGTCCCCGTGTGGTGTAGGTACACCCCTGGCGCTGTTAGGGAGGGAGTTCCTGGATTTTGTCCCTGTGGTGTAGGTACACCCCCGTCGCTGTTAGGTAGGGAGTTCCAGGATTTTGTCCCTGTGGTGTAGGTACACCCACGGCGCTGTTAGGGAGTGAGTTCCAGCATCTTGTCCCGTGTGTGGTGTCGGCACACGCACGGCGCGGTTAGGGAGGAACTTCCAGGATTTTGTCCCTTGTGTGGTGTAGGTACACCCACGGCACTTTTAGGGAGGGTGTTCCAGGATTTTGTCTGTGTGGTGTAGGTACACGCACATCGCTGTTAGGGAGGGTGTTCCAGGAATTTGTCCGTGTGGTGTAGGTACACCCACGGCGCTGTTAGGGAGGGTGTTCCAGGATTTTGTCCGTGTGGTGTAGGTACAGCCACGGCACGGTTAGGGAGTCAGTTCCAGGATTTTGTCTGTGTGGTGTAGGTACACCCACGGCGCTGTTCGGGAGCGAGTTCCAGTTTTGTCCCTGTGGTGTAGGTACACCCACGGCGCTGTTAGGGAGCGAGTTCCAGGATTTTGTCCGTGTGGTGTAGGTACACCCACGGCGCTGTTAGGGAGGGAGTTCCAGGATTTTGCCCGTGTGGTGTAGGTACACCCACGGCGCCGTTAGGGAGCCAGTTCCAGGATTTTGTCCCCGTGTGCTGTAGGTACACCCACGGCGCTGTTAGGGAGCGAGTTCCATGATTTTGTCCGTGTGGTGTAGGTACACCCACGGCGCTGTTAGGGAGGGAGTTCCAGGATTTTGTCCCTGTGGTGTAGGTACACCCACGGCGCTGTTAGGGAGTGAGTTCCAGGATTTTGTCCCGTGTGTGGTGTAGGTACACCCACGGCGCTGTTAGGGAGGAAGTTCCTGGATTTTGTCCCGTGTGTAGTGTAGGTACACCCACAGCGCTGTTAGGGAGGGAGTTCCAGGATTTTGTCCGTGTGGTGTAGGTACACCCACGGCGCGGTTAGGGAGCGAGTTCCAGGATTTTGTCTCTGTGGTGTTGGTACACCCACGGCGCTGTTAGGGATGGAGTTCCAGGATTTTGTCCCCGTGTGGTGTAGGTACACCCACGGCGCTGTTAGGGAGGGAGTTCCAGGATTTTGTCCCTGTGGTGTAGGTACACCCACGGCGCTGTTAGGGAGGGAGTTCCAGGATTTTGTCCCTGTGGTGTAGGTACACCCACGGCGCTGTTTGGGAGTAAGTTCCAGGATTTTGTCCCGTGTGTGGTGTAGGTACACCCACGGCGCTGTTAGGGAGGAAGTTCCATAATTTTGTCCCGTGTGTGGTGTAGGTACACCCACGGCGCTGTTAGGGAGGGATGTCCAGGATTTTGTCCGTGTGGTGTAGGTACACCCACGGCGCTGTTAGGGAGGATTTCCAGGATTTTGTCCCGTTTGTGGTGTAGGTACACCCACGACGCTGTTAGGGAGTGAGTTCCAGGATTTTGTACCGTGTGTGGTGTAGGTCCACCCACGGCGCTGTTAGGGAGGAACTTCCAGGATTTTGTCCTGTGTGTGGTGTAGGTACACCCACAGCGCTGTTAGGGAGGGAGTTCCAGGATTTTGTCCGTATGGTGTAGGTACACCCACGGCGATGTTAGGGAGGGAGTTCCAGGATTTTGTCCGTGTGGTGTAGGTACACCCACGGCGCTGTTAGGGAGGGGGTTCCACGATTTTGTCCCCGTGTGGTGTATGTACACCCACGGCGCTGTTAGGGAGGGTGTTCCAGGATTTTGTCCCTGTGGTGTAGGTACACCCACGGCGCTGTTAGGGAGTTTGTTCCAGGATTTTGTCCCGTGTGTGGTGTAGGAACACCCACGGCGCTGTTAGGGAGGAAGTTCCTGGATTTTGTCCCGTTGGTGGTTTAGGTACACCCACAGCGCTATTAGGGAGGGAGTTCCAGGATTTTGTCCGTGTGGTGTAGGTACACCCACGGCGCTGTTAGTGAGTGAGTTCCAGGATTTTGTCCCGTGTGTGGTGTAGATACACCCACGGCGCTGTTAGGGAGGAAATTCCAGGATTTTGTCCCGTGTGTGGTGTAGGTACACCCACAGCGCTGTTAGGGAGGGAGTTCCAGGATTTTGTCCATGTGGTGTAGGTACACCCACGGCGCTGTTAGCGAGGGTGTTCCAGGATTTTGTCCCGTGTGGTGTAGGTACACCCACGGCGCTGTTAGGGAGTGAGTTCCAGGATTTTGTCCGTGTGGTGTAGGTACACCCACTGCGCTGTTAGGGAGGGAGTTCCAGGATTTTGTCCCTGTGGTGTAGGTACACCCACGGCGCTGTTAGGGAGGGTGTTCCAGGATTTTGTCCGTGTGGTGTAGGTACACCCACGGCGCTGTTAGGGAGGGAGTTCCAGGATTTTGTCCATGTGATGTAGGTACACCCACGGCGCTGTTAGGGAGGGAGTTCCAGGATTTTGTCCCCGTGTGGTGTAGGTACACCCCTGGCGCTGTTAGGGAGGGAGTTCCTGGATTTTGTCCCTGTGGTGTAGGTACACCCCCGGCGCTGTTAGGTAGGGAGTTCCAGGATTTTGTCCCTGTGGTGTAGGTACACCCACGGCGCTGTTAGGGAGTGAGTTCCAGCATCTTGTCCCGTGTGTGGTGTCGGCACACGCACGGCGCGGTTAGGGAGGAACTTCCAGGATTTTGTCCCTTGTGTGGTGTAGGTACACCCACGGCACTTTTAGGGAGGGTGTTCCAGGATTTTGTCTGTGTGGTGTAGGTACACGCACATCGCTGTTAGGGAGGGTGTTCCAGGAATTTGTCCGTGTGGTGTAGGTACACCCACGGCGCTGTTAGGGAGTCAGTTCCAGGATTTTGTCTGTGTGGTGTAGGTACACCCACGGCGCTGTTAGGGAGCGAGTTCCAGTTTTGTCCCTGTGGTGTAGGTACACCCACGGCGCTGTTAGGGAGCGAGTTCCAGGATTTTGTCCGTGTGGTGTAGGTACACCCACGGCGCTGTTAGGGAGGGAGTTCCAGGATTTTGCCCGTGTGGTGTAGGTACACCCACGGCGCCGTTAGGGAGCCAGTTCCAGGATTTTGTCCCCGTGTGCTGTAGGTACACACACGGCGCTGTTAGGGAGGGAGTTCCATGATTTTGTCCGTGTGGTGTAGGTACACCCACGGCGCTGTTAGGGAGGGAGTTCCAGGATTTTGTCCCTGTGGTGTAGGTACACCCACGGCGCTGTTAGGGAGTGAGTTCCAGGATTTTGTCCCGTGTGTGGTGTAGGTACACCCACGGCGCTGTTAGGGAGGAAGTTCCTGGATTTTGTCCCGTGTGTAGTGTAGGTACACCCACAGCGCTGTTAGGGAGGGAGTTCCAGGATTTTGTCCGTGTGGTGTAGGTACACCCACGGCGCGGTTAGGGAGCGAGTTCCAGGATTTTGTCCCCGTGTGGTGTAGGTACACCCACGGCGCTGTTAAGGAGGGAGTTCCAGGATTTTGTACCTGTGGTGTAGGTACACCCACGGCGCTGTTAGGGAGGGAGTTCCAGGATTTTGTCCCTGTGGTGTAGGTACACCCACGGCGCTGTTAGGGAGGGATGTCCATAATTTTGTCCCGTGTGTGGTGTAGGTACACCCACGGCGCTGTTAGGGAGGGATGTCCAGGATTTTGTCCGTGTGGTGTAGGTACACCCACGGCGCTGTTAGGGAGGATTTCCAGGATTTTGTCCCGTTTGTGGTGTAGGTACACCCACGACGCTGTTAGGGAGTGAGTTCCAGGATTTTGTACCGTGTGTGGTGTAGGTCCACCCACGGCGCTGTTAGGGAGGAACTTCCAGGATTTTGTCCTGTGTGTGGTGTAGGTACACCCACAGCGCTGTTAGGGAGGGAGTTCCAGGATTTTGTCCGTATGGTGTAGGTACACCCACGGCGATGTTAGGGAGGGAGTTCCAGGATTTTTTCCGTGTGGTGTAGGTACACCCACGGCGCTGTTAGGGAGGGGGTTCCACGATTTTGTCCCCGTGTGGTGTATGTACACCCACGGCGCTGTTAGGGAGGGTGTTCCAGGATTTTGTCCCTGTGGTGTAGGTACACCCACGGCGCTGTTAGGGAGTTTGTTCCAGGATTTTGTCCCGTGTGTGGTGTAGGAACACCCACGGCGCTGTTAGGGAGGAAGTTCCTGGATTTTGTCCCGTTGGTGGTTTAGGTACACCCACAGCGCTATTAGGGAGGGAGTTCCAGGATTTTGTCCGTGTGGTGTAGGTACACCCACGGCGCTGTTAGTGAGTGAGTTCCAGGATTTTGTCCCGTGTGTGGTGTAGATACACCCACGGCGCTGTTAGGGAGGAAATTCCAGGATTTTGTCCCGTGTGTGGTGTAGGTACACCCACAGCGCTGTTAGGGAGGGAGTTCCAGGATTTTGTCCGTGTGGTGTAGGTACACCCACGGCACTGTTAGCGAGGGTGTTCCAGGATTTTGTCCCGTGTGGTGTAGGTACACCCACGGCGCTGTTAGGGAGGGAGTTCCAGGATTTTGTCCGTGTGGTGTAGGTACACCCACGACGCTGTTAGGGTGGGAGTTCCAGGATTTTGTCCCCGTGTGGTGTAGGTACACCCACGGCGCTGTTAGGGAGGGAGTTCCTGGATTTTGTCCCTGTGGTGTAGGTACACCCACGGCGCTGTTAGGGAGGGAGTTCCAGGATTTTGTCCCCGTGTGGTGGAGGTACACCCACGGCGCTGTTAGGGAGGGAGTTCCAGGATTTTGTCCCTGTGGTGTAGGTACACCCACGGCGCTGTTAGGGAGGGAGTTCCAGGATTTTGTCCCGTGTGTGGTGTAGGTACACCCACGGCGCTGTTAGGGAGGAAGTTCCAGGATTTTGTCCCGTGTGTGGTGTAGGTGAACCCACAGCGCTGTTAGGGAAGGTGTTCCAGGAATTTGTCCGTGTGGTGTAGGTACAACCACGGCGCCGTTAGGGAGGGAGTTCCAGGATTTTGTCCGTGTGGTGTAGGTACAGCCACGGAACGGTTAGGGAGGGAGTTCCAGGATTTTGTCCGTGTGGTGTAGGTACACCCACAGCGTTGTTAGGGTGGGAGTTCCAGCATTTTGTGTGTGGTGTAGGTACACCCACGGCGCTGTTAGGGAGGGAGTTCCAGGATTTTGTCCGTCTGGTGTAGGTACACCCATGGCGATGTTAGGGAGGGAGTTCCAGGATTTTGTGTGTGGTGTAGGTACACCCACGGCGCTGTTAGGGATGGAGTTCCAGGATTTTGTCCCCTGTGTGTGGTGTAGGTACACCCACGGCGCTGTTAGGGAGGGAGTTCCAGGATTTTGTCCCCGTGTGGTGTAGGTACACCCACGGCGCTGGTAGGGATGGAGTTCCAGGATTTTGTCCCCGTGTGGTGTGGGTACACCCACGGCGTTGTTAGGGAGGGAGTTCCAGGATTTTGTCCCTGTGGTGTAGGTACACCCACGGCGCTGTTAGGGAGTGAGATCCAGGATTTTGTCCCGTGTGTGGTGTAGGTACACCCATGGCGCTGTTAGGGAGGGAGTTCCAGGATTTTGTCCCTGTGGTGTAGGTACACCCACGGTGCTGTTAGGGAGGGAGTTCCAGGATTTTGTCCCTGTGGTGTAGGTACACCCACAGCGCTGTTAGGGAGGGAGTTCCAGGATTTTCTCCGTGTGGTGTAGGTACACCCACGGTGCTGTTAGGGAGGGAGTTCCAGGATTTGGTCCCTGAGGTGTAGGCACACCCACGGCGCTGTTAGGGAGGGAGTTCCAGGATTTTGTCCCTGTGGTGGAGGCACACCCACGGCGCTGTTAGGGAGCGAGTTCCAGGATTTTGTCCCTGTGCTGTAGGTACACCCACAGCGCTGTTAGGGAGGGAGTTCCAGGATTTTGTCCCTGTGGTGTAGGCACACCCACGGCGCTGTTAGGGAGCGAGTTCCAGGATTTTGTCCCTGTGGTGTAGGTACACCCACGGCGCTGTTAGGGAGGGAGTTCCAGCATTTTGTCCCCGAGTGGTGTAGGTACACCCACAGCGTTGTTAGGGAGTGAGTTCCAGGATTTTGTCCCGTGTGTGGTGTAGGTACACCCACAGCGCTGTTAGGGAGGGAGTTCCAGGATTTTGTCAGTGTGGTTTAGGTACACCCACAGCGCTGTTAGGGAGGAAGTTCCAGGATTTTGTGCCGTGTGTGGTGTAGGTACACCCACAGCGCTGTTAGGGAGGGAGTTCCAGGATTTTGTCAGTGTGGTTTAGGTACACGCACGGCGCTGTTAGGGAGGGAGTTCCAGGATTTTGTACGTGTGGTGTAGGTACACCCACGGCCCTGTTAGGGAGGGAGTTCCAGGATTTTGTCCCGTGTGGTGCAGGTACACCCACGGCGCTGTTAGGGAGGGAGTTCCAGGATTTTGTCCGCGTAGTGTAGGTACACCCACGGCGCTGTTAGGGAGTGAGTTCCAGGATTTTGTCGCTGTGGTGTAGGTACACCCACGGCGCTGTTAGGGAGTGAGTTCCAGCATCTTGTCCCGTGTGTGGTGTAGGCACACCCACGGCTCTGTTAGGGAGGAACTTCCAGGATTTTGTCCCGTGTGTGGTGTAGGTACAGCCACAGCGGTGTTAGGGAGGGTGTTACAGGTTTTTGTCCGTGTGGTGTAGGTACACCCACGGCGCTGTTAGGGAGGGTGTTCCAGGATTCTGTCCGTGTGGTGTAGGTACACCCACAGCGCTGTTAGGGAGGGAGTTCCAGGATTTTGTCCGTCTGGTGTAGGTACACCCACGGCGCTGTTAGGGAGGGAGTTCCAGGATTTTGTCCTTCTGGTGTAGGTACACCCACAGCGCTGTTAGGGAGGGAGTTCCAGGATTTTGTCCGTGTGGTGTAGGTACACCCACGGCGCTGTTAGGGAGGGAGTTCCAGGATTTTGTGTGTGGTGTAGGTACACCCACGGCGCTGTTAGGGAGAGAGTTCCAGGATTTTGTCCGTGTGGTGTAGGTACACCCACAGCGCTGTTAGGGAGGGTGTTCCAGGATTTTGTGTGTGGTGTAGGTACACCCACAGCGCTGGTAGGGAGGGAGTTCCAGGATTTTGTGTGTGGTGTAGGTACACCCACGGCGCTGTTAGGGTGGGAGTTCCAGGATTTTGTGTGTAGTGTAGGTACACCCATGGCGCAGTTAGGGAGGGACTTACAGGATTTGGTCCCGTGTGGTGTAGGTACTCCCACGGCGCTGTTAGGGAGGGAGTTCCAGGATTTTGTGTGTGGTGTAGGTACACCCACGGCGCTGTTAGGGAGGGAGTTCCAGGATTTTGTCCGTCTGGTGTAGGTACACCCACGGCGCTGTTAGGGAGGGAGTTCCAGGATTTTGTCCGTGTGGTGTAGGTACACCCACAGCGTTGTTAGCGTGGGAGTTCCAGGATTTTGTGTGTGGTGTAGGTACACCCACGGCGCTGTAAGGGAGGGAGTTCCAGGATTTTGTCCGTCTGGTGTAGGTACACCCATTGCGCTGTTAGGGAGGGAGTTCCAGGATTTTGTGTGTGGTGTAGGTACACCCACAGCTCTGTTAGGGAGGGAGTTCCAGGATTTTGTCCGTGTGGTGTAGGTACACCCACGGCGCTGTTAGGGTGGGAGTTCCAGGATATTGTGTGTGGTGTAGGTACACCCACGGCGCGGTTACGGAGGGAGTTCCAGGATGCTGTCCGTGTGGTGTAGGTACACCCACGGCGCTGTTAGGGAGGGAGTTGCAGGATTTTGTCCGTGTGGTGTAGGTACACCCACGGCGCTGTTAGGGAGGGAGTTCCGGGATTTTGTCCCCGAGTGGTGTAGGTACACCCACGGCGCTGTTAGGGAGGGTGTTCCAGGAATTTGTCCGTGTGGTGTAGGTACACCCACAGCGCTGTTAGGGAGGGAGTTCCAGGATTTTGTGTGTGGTGTAGGTACACCCATGGCGCTGTTAGGGAGGGAGTTCCAGGATTTTGTCTGTGTGGTGTAGGTACACCCACAGTGCTGTTAGGGAAGGTGTTCCAGGAATTTGTCCGTGTGGTTTAGGTACACCCACGGCGCTGTTAGGGAGGGAGTTCCAGGATTTTGTCCGTGTGGTGTAGGTACAGCCACGGCACGGTTAGGGAGG
The DNA here is from genome assembly GCF_964194155.1 of Cetorhinus maximus. Classification (NCBI taxonomy): domain Eukaryota; kingdom Metazoa; phylum Chordata; class Chondrichthyes; order Lamniformes; family Cetorhinidae; genus Cetorhinus; species Cetorhinus maximus. The sequence goes on from NW_027596506.1 coordinate 122,560, forward strand.
GTGTACCAGGATTTTGTCTGTGTCGTGTAGGTACACCCACGGCGCTGTTAGGGAGGGAGTTCCAGGATTTTGTCCGTGTGGTGTAGGTACACCCACGGCGCTGTTAGGGAGCGAGTTCCAGGATTTTGTCCGTGTGGTGTAGGTACACCCACTGTGCTGTGAGGGAGCCAGTTCCAGGATTTTGTCCCCGAGTGGTGTAGGTACACCTACGGCGCTGTTAGCGAGGGTGTTCCAGGATTTTGTCCGTGTGGTGTAGGTACACCCACGGCGCTGTTAGGGAGTGAGTTCCAGGATTTTGTCCCGTGTGTGGTGTAGGTACACCCACAGCGCTGTTAGGGAGGAAGTTACAGGATTTTGTGCCGTGTGTGGTGTAGGTACACCCACAGCGCTGTTAGGGAGGGAGTTCCTGGATTTTGTCAGTGTGGTGTAGGTACACCCACGGCGCTGTTAGGGAGCGAGTTCCAGGATTTTGTACGTGTGGTGTAGGTACACCCACGGCGCTGTTAGGGAGGGAGTTCCAGGATTTTGTCTGTGTGGAGTAGGTACACCCACTGCGCTGGTAGGGAGGGAGTTCCAGGATTTTGTGTGTGGTGTAGGTACACCCACGGCGCTGTTAGGGATGGAGTTCCAGGATTTTGTCCTTGTGGTGTAGGTACACCCACAGTGCTGTTAGGGAGGGAGTTCCAGGATTTTGTCCCCGTTTGGTGTAGGTACACCCACGGCGCTGGTAGGGATGGAGTTCCAGGATTTTGTCCCCGTGTGGTGTAGGTACACCCACGGCGCTGTTAGGGAGGGAGTTCCAGGATTTTGTCCCTGTGGTGTAGTTACACCCACGGCGCTGTTAGGGAGTGAGATCCAGGATTTTGTCCCGTGTGTGGTGTAGGTACACCCACAGCGCTGTTAGTGAGGAAGTTCCAGGATTTTGTCCCGTGTGTGGTGTAGTTACACCCACAGCGCTGTTAGGGAGGGAGTTCCAGGATTTTCTCCGTGTGGTGTAGGTACACCCACGGCGCTGTTAGGGAGGGAGTTCCAGGATTTTTTCCCTGTGGTGTAGGCACACCCCCGGCGCTGTTAGGGTGGGAGTTCCAGGATTTTGTCCCTGTGGTGTAGGTACACCCACAGCGCTGTTAGGGAGGGAGTTCCAGGATTTTGTGTGTGGTGTAGGTACACCCACGGCGCTGTTAGGGAGGGAGTTCCAGGATTTTGTCCCTGTTGTGTAGGCACACCCACGGCGCTGTTAGGGAGGGAGTTCCAGGATTTTGTCCCTGTGGTGTAGGTACACCCACAGCGCTGTTAGGGAGGGAGTTCCAGGATTTTGTGTGTGGTGTAGGTACACCCATGGCGCTGTTAGAGAGGGAGTTCCAGGATTTTGTGTGTGGTGTAGGTACACCCACAGTGCTGTTAGGGATGGAGTTCCAGGATTTTGTCCCTGTGGTGTAGGTACACCCACAGTGCTGTTAGGGAGGGAGTTCCAGGATTTTGTCCCCGTGTGGTGTAGGTACACCCACGGCGCTGATAGGAATGGAGTTCCAGGATTTTGTCCCCTGTGTGTGGTGTAGGTACACCCACGGCGCTGTTAGGGAGGGAGTTCCAGGATTTTGTCCCGTGTGTGGTGTAGGTACACCCACGGCGCTGTTAGGGAGGGAGTTCCAGGTTTTTGTCCGTGTGGTGTAGGTACACCCACGGCGCTTTTAGGGAGGGAGTTCCAGGATTTTGTCGCCTCTGTGTGGTGTAGGTACACCCACGGCGCTGATAGGGATGGAGTTCCAGGATTTTGTCCCCTGTGTGTGGTGTAGGTACACCCACGGTGCTGTTAGGGATGGAGTTCCAGGATTTTGTCCCTGTGGTGTAGGTACACCCACAGTGCTGTTAGGGAGGGAGTTCCAGGATTTTGTCCCCGTGTGGTGTAGGTACACCCACGGCGCTGGTAGGGATGGAGTTCCAGGATTTTGTCCCCTGTGTGTGGTGTAGGTACACCCACGGCGCTGTTAGGGAGGGAGTTCCAGGATTTTGTCCCGTGTGTGGTGTAGGTACACCCACGGCGCTGTTAGGGAGGGAGTTCCAGGATTTTGTCCCGTGTGGTGTAGGTACACCCACGGCGCTGTTAGGGAGAGAGTTCCAGGATTTTGTCCGCGTGGTGTAGGTACACCGACGGCGCTGTTAGGGAGGGAGTTCCAGGATTTTGTCCGTGTGGTGTAGGTACACCCACGGCGCTGTTAGGGAGGGAGTTCCAGGATTTTGTCCCTTTCGTGTAGGTACACCCACTGCGCTGTAAGGGAGGAGTTCCAGGATTTTGTCCGTGTGGTGTAGGTACACCCACGGCGCTGTTAGGGATGGAGTTCCAGGATTTTGTCCGCTGTGTGTGGTGTAGGTACACCCACGGCGCTGTTAGGGATGGAGTTCCAGGATTTTGTCCCTGTGGTGTAGGTACACCCACAGTGCTGTTAGGGATGGAGTTCCAGGATTTTGTCCGCTGTGTGTGGTGTAGGTACACCCACGGCGCTGTGAGGGAGGGAGTTCCAGGATTTTCTCCCCGTGTGGTGTAGGTACACCCACGGCGCTGTTAGGGAGGGAGTTCCAGGATTTTGTCCGCGTGGTGTAGGTACACCCACGGCGCTGTTAGGGAGTGAGTTCCAGGATTTTTTCCCGTGTGTAGTGCAGGTACACCCACGGCGCTGTTAGGGAGGGAGTTCCAGGATTTTGTCCGTGTGGTGTAGGTACACCCACGGCGCTGTTAGGGAGGGAGTTCAAGGATTTTGTCCCTGTGGTGTAGGTACACCCACGGCGCTGTTTTGAGGTAGTTCCAGGATTTTGTCCCCGTGTGGTGTAGGTACACCCTTGGCGCTGTTAGGGAGGGAGTTCCAGGATTTTGTCCCTGTGGTGTAGGTACACCCACGGCGCTGTTAGGGAGGGAGTTCCAGGATTTTGTCCCTGTGGTGTAGGTACACCCACGGCGCTGTTAGGGAGTGAGTTCCAGGATTTTGTCCGTGTGGTGTAGGTACACCCACTGCGCTGTTAGGGAGGGAGTTCCAGGATTTTGTCCCTGTGGTGTAGGTACACCCACGGCGCTGTTAGGGAGGGTGTTCCAGGATTTTGTCCGTGTGGTGTAGGTACACCCACGGCGCTGTTAGGGAGGGAGTTCCAGGATTTTGTCCCTGTGATGTAGGTACACCCACGGCGCTGTTAGGGAGGGAGTTCCAGGATTTTGTCCCCGTGCGGTGTAGGTACACCCCTGGCGCTGTTAGGGAGGGAGTTCCTGTATTTTGTCCCTGTGGTGTAGGTACACCCCCGGCGCTGTTAGGTAGGGAGTTCCAGGATTTTGTCCCTGTGTTGTAGGTACACCCACGGCGCTGTTAGGGAGTGAGTTCCAGCATCTTGTCCCGTGTGTGGTGTCGGCACACGCACGGCGCGGTTAGGGAGGAACTTCCAGGATTTTGTCCCTTGTGTGGTGTAGGTACACCCACGGCACTTTTAGGGAGGGTGTTCCAGGATTTTGTCTGTGTGGTGTAGGTACACCCACGGCGCTGTTAGGGAGGGAGTTCCAGTTTTGTCCCTGTGGTGTAGGTATACCCACGGCGCTGTTAGGGAGCGAGTTCCAGGATTTTGTCCGTGTGGTGTAGGTACACCCACGGCGCTGTTAGGGAGGGAGTTCCAGGATTTTGCCCGTGTGGTGTAGGTACACCCACGGCGCCGTTAGGGAGCCAGTTCCAGGATTTTGTCCCCGTGTGCTGTAGGTACACCCACGGCGCTGTTAGGGAGGGAGTTCCATGATTTTGTCCGTGTGGTGTAGGTACACCCACGGCGCTGTTAGGGAGGGAGTTCCAGGATTTTGTCCCTGTGGTGTAGGTACACCCACGGCGCTGTTAGGGAGTGAGTTCCAGGATTTTGTCCCGTGTGTGGTGTAGGTACACCCACGGCGCTGTTAGGGAGGAAGTTCCTGGATTTTGTCCCGTGTGTAGTGTAGGTACACCCACAGCGCTGTTAGGGAGGGAGTTCCAGGATTTTGTCCGTGAGGTGTAGGTACACCCACGGCGCGGTTAGGGAGCGAGTTCCAGGATTTTGTCTCTGTGGTGTTGGTACACCCACGGCGCTGTTAGGGAGGGAGTTCCAGGATTTTGTCCCCGTGTGGTGTAGGTACACCCACGGCACTGTTAGGGAGGGAGTTCCAGGATTTTGTCCCTGTGGTGTAGGTACACCCACGGCGCTGTTAGGGAGGGAGTTCCAGGATTTTGTCCCTGTGGTGTAGGTACACCCACGGCGCTGTTTGGGAGTAAGTTCCAGGATTTTGTCCCGTGTGTGGTGTAGGTACACCCACGGCGCTGTTAGGGAGGAAGTTCCAGGATTTTGTCCCGTGTGTGGTGTAGGTACACCCACGGCGCTGTTAGGGAGGGATGTCCAGGATTTTGTCCGTGTGGTGTAGGTACACCCACGGCGCTGTTAGGGAGGATTTCCAGGATTTTGTCCCGTTTGTGGTGTAGGTACACCCACGACGCTGTTAGGGAGTGAGTTCCAGGATTTTGTACCGTGTGTGGTGTAGGTCCACCCACGGCGCTGTTAGGGAGGAACTTCCAGGATTTTGTCCTGTGTGTGGTGTAGGTACACCCACAGCGCTGTTAGGGAGGGAGTTCCAGGATTTTGTCCGTATGGTGTAGGTACACCCACGGCGATGTTAGGGAGGGAGTTCCAGGATTTTGTCCGTGTGGTGTAGGTACACCCACGGCGCTGTTAGGGAGGGGGTTCCACGATTTTGTCCCCGTGTGGTGTATGTACACCCACGGCGCTGTTAGGGAGGGTGTTCCAGGATTTTGTCCCTGTGGTGTAGGTACACCCACGGCGCTGTTAGGGAGTTTGTTCCAGGATTTTGTCCCGTGTGTGGTGTAGGAACACCCACGGCGCTGTTAGGGAGGAAGTTCCTGGATTTTGTCCCGTTGGTGGTTTAGGTACACCCACAGCGCTATTAGGGAGGGAGTTCCAGGATTTTGTCCGTGTGGTGTAGGTACACCCACGGCGCTGTTAGTGAGTGAGTTCCAGGATTTTGTCCCGTGTGTGGTGTAGATACACCCACGGCGCTGTTAGGGAGGAAATTTCAGGATTTTGTCCCGTGTGTGGTGTAGGTACACCCACAGCGCTGTTAGGGAGGGAGTTCCAGGATTTTGTCCGTGTGGTGTAGGTACACCCACGGCGCTGTTAGCGAGGGTGTTCCAGGATTTTGTCCCGTGTGGTGTAGGTACACCCACGGCGCTGTTAGGGAGGGAGTTCCAGGATTTTGTCCGTGTGGTGTAGGTACACCCACGACGCTGTTAGGGTGGGAGTTCCAGGATTTTGTCCCCGTGTGGTGTAGGTACACCCACGGCGCTGTTAGGGAGGGACTTCCTGGATTTTGTCCCTGTGGTGTAGGTACACCCACGGCGCTGTTAGGGAGGGAGTTCCAGGATTTTGTCCCCGTGTGGTGGAGGTACACCCACGGCGCTGTTAGGGAGGGAGTTCCAGGATTTTGTCCCTGTGGTGTAGGTACACCCACGGCGCTGTTAGGGAGGGAGTTCCAGGATTTTGTCCCGTGTGTGGTGTAGGTACACCCACGGCGCTGTTAGGGAGGAAGTTCCAGGATTTTGTCCCGTGTGTGGTGTAGGTGCACCCACAGCGCTGTTAGGGAAGGTGTTCCAGGAATTTGTCCGTGTGGTGTAGGTACAACCACGGCGCCGTTAGGGAGGGAGTTCCAGGATTTTGTCCGTGTGGTGTAGGTACAGCCACGGAACGGTTAGGGAGGGAGTTCCAGGATTTTGTCCGTGTGGTGTAGGTGCACCCACAGCGTTGTTAGGGTGGGAGTTCCAGCATTTTGTGTGTGGTGTAGGTACACCCACGGCGCTGTTAGGGAGGGAGTTCCAGGATTTTGTCCGTCTGGTGTAGGTACACCCATGGCGATGTTAGGGAGGGAGTTCCAGGATTTTGTGTGTGGTGTAGGTACACCCACGGCGCTGTTAGGGATGGAGTTCCAGGATTTTGTCCCCTGTGTGTGGTGTAGGTACACCCACGGCGCTGTTAGGGATGGAGTTCCAGGATTTTGTCCCTGTGGTGTAGGTACACCCACAGTGCTGTTAGGGAGGGAGTTCCAGGATTTTGTCCCCGTGTGGTGTAGGTACACCCACGGCGCTGGTAGGGATGGAGTTCCAGGATTTTGTCCCCGTGTGGTGTGGGTACACCCACGGCGTTGTTAGGGAGGGAGTTCCAGGATTTTGTCCCTGTGGTGTAGGTACACCCACGGCGCTGTTAGGGAGTGAGATCCAGGATTTTGTCCCGTCTGTAGTGTAGGTACACCCATGGCGCTGTTAGGGAGGGAGTTCCAGGATTTTGTCCCTGTGGTGTAGGTACTCCCACAGCGCTGTTAGGGAGGGAGTTCCAGGATTTTGTCCCTGTGGTGTAGGTACACCCACAGCGCTGTTAGGGAGCGAGTTCCAGGATTTTGTCCCTGTGCTGTAGGTACACCCACAGCGCTGTTAGGGAGGGAGTTCCAGGATTTTGTGTGTGGTATAGGTACACCCATGGCGCTGTTAGGGAGGGAGTTCCAGGAATTTGTGTGTGGTGTAGGTACACCCATGGCGCAGTTAGGGAGGGACTTCCAGGATTTTGTCCCGTGTGGTGTAGGTACTCCCACGGCGCTGTTAGGGAGGGAGTTCCAGGATTTTGTCCGTGTTGTGTAGGTACACCCACGGCGCTGTTAGGGAGGGAGTTCCAGGATTTTGTCCGTGTGGTGTAGGTACTCCCACAGCGTTGTTAGGGAGGAAGTTCCAGGATTTTGTACCATGTGTGGTGTAGGTACACCCACAGCGCTGTTAGGGAGGGAGTTCCAGGATTTTGTCCGTGTGGTGTAGGTGCACCCACGGCGCTGTTAGGGAGGGAGTTCCAGGATTTTGTCCGTGTGGTGTAGGTACACCCACGGCGCTGTTAGGGAGAGAGTTCCAGGATTTTGTCCGTGTGGTGTAGGTACACCCACGGCGCTGTTAGGGAGGGAGTTCCAGGATTTTGTCTCTGTGGTGTAGGTACACCAATGGCGCTGTTAGGGAGGGAGTTCCAGGATTTTGTCCGTGTGGTGTAGGTACACCCACGGCGATGATAGGGAGGGAGTTCCAGGATTTTGTCTCTGTGGTGTAGGTACACCAATGGCGCTGTTAGGGAGGGAGTTCCATGATTTTGTCCGTGTGGTGTAGGTACACCCACGGCGCTGTTAGGGAGGGAGTTCCAGGATTTTGTCCGTGTGGTTTAGGTACACCCACGGCGCTGTTAGGGAGTGAGTTCCAGCATCTTGTCCCGTGTGTGGTGTAGGCACACCCACGGCGCGGTTAGGGAGTTACTTCCAGGATTTTGTCCCGTGTGTGGTGTAGGTACAGCCACAGCGCTGTTAGGGAGGGAGTTCCAGGTTTTTGTCCGTGTGGTGTAGGTACACCCACGGCGCTGTTTGGGAGGGTGTTCCAGGATTTTGTCCCTGTGGTGTAGGTACACCCACGGCGCTGTTAGGGAGGGAGTTCCAGGATTTTGTCCCCGTGTGGTGTTGGTACAGCCACGGCGCAGTTAGGGAGGGAGTTACAGGATTTTGTCCCTGTGGTTTAGGTACACCCACGGCGCTGTTAGGGAGTGAGTTCCAGGATTTTGTCCCGTGTGTGGTGTAGGTACACCCACGGCGCTGTTAGGGAGGAAGTTCCAGGATTTTGTCCCGTGTGTGGTGTAGGTGCACCCACAGCGCTGTTAGGGAAGGTGTTCCAGGAATTTTTTCCGTGTGGTGTAGGTACAACCACGGCGCTGTTAGGGAGGGAGTTCCAGGATTTTGTCCGTGTGGTGTAGGTACAGCCACGGAACGGTTAGGGAGGGAGTTCCAGGATTTTGTCCGTGTGGTGTAGGTACACCCACAGCGTTGTTACGGTGGGAGTTCCAGCATTTTGTGTGTGGTGTAGGTACACCCACGGCGCTGTTAGGGAGGGAGTTCCAGGATTTTGTCCGTCTGGTGTAGGTACACCCATGGCAATGTTAGGGAGGGAGTTCCAGGATTTTGTCCCGAGTGGTGTAGGTACTCCCACAGCGCTGTTAGGGAGGGAGTTCCAGGATTTTGTCCGTGTTGTGTAGGTACACCCACGGCGCTGTTAGGGTGGGAGTTCCAGGATTTTGTCCCCTCTGTGTTGTGTAGGTACACCCACGGCGCTGTTAGGGATGGAGTTCCAGGATTTTGTCCCCTGTGTGTGGTGTAGGTACACCCACGGCGCTGTTAGGGAGGGAGTTCCAGGATTTTGTCCCCGTGTGGTGTAGGTACACCCACTGCGCTGGTAGGGATGGAGTTCCAGGATTTTGTCCCCGTGTGGTGTGGGTACACCCACGGCGTTGTTAGGGAGGGAGTTCCAGGATTTTGTGCCTGTGGTGTAGGTACACCCACGGCGCTGTTAGGGAGTGAGATCCAGGATTTTGTCCCGTGTGTGGTGTAGGTACACCCACAGCGCTGTTAGTGAGGAAGTTCCAGGATTTTGTCCCGTGTGTGGTGTAGTTACACCCACAGCGCTGTTAGGGAGGGAGTTCCAGGATTTTCTCCGTGTGGTGTAGGTACACCCATGGCGCTGTTAGGGAGGGAGTTGCAGGATTTTGTCCCAGTGGTGCAGGAACACCCACGGCGCTGTTAGGGAGCGAGTTCCAGGATTTTATCCCTGTGCTGTAGGTACACCCACAGCGCTGTTAGGGAAGGAGTTCCAGGATTTTGTGTGTGTGGTGTAGGTACACCCACTGCGCTGGTAGGGAGGGAGTTCCAGGATTTTGTGTGTGGTGTAGGTACACCCACGGCGCTGTTAGGGAGGGAGTTCCAGGATTTTGTCCCTGTGGTGTAGGCACACCCACGGCGCTGTTAGGGAGGGAGTTCCTGGATTTTGTTCCTGTGGTGCAGGTACACCCCCAGCGCTGTTAGGGAGGGAGTTCCAGGATTTTGTGTGTGGTGTAGGTACACCCATGGCGCTGTTAGGGAGGGAGTTCCAGGATTTTGTCCCCGTGTGGTGTAGGTACACCCACGGCGCTGTTAGGGAGGGAGTTCCAGGATTTTGTCCCCGTGTGGTGTAGGTACACCCACGGCGCTGTTAGGGAGGGAGTTCCAGGATTTTGTCCCTGGGGTGTAGGTACACCCACGGCGCTGTTAGGGAGTGAGTTCCAGGATTTTGTCCCTGTGGTGTAGGTACACCCACTGCGCTGTTAGGGAGGGAGTTCCAGGATTTTGTCCCTGTGGTGTAGGTACACCCACGGCGCTGTTAGGGAGGGTGTTCCAGGATTTTGTCCGTGTGGTGTAGGTACAACCACGGCGCTGTTAGGGAGGGAGTTCCAGGATTTTGTCCGTGTGGTGTAATTACACCCACGGCGCTGTTAGGGAGGGAGTTCCAGGATTTTGTCCCGTGTGTAGTGCAGGTACACCCACAGCGCTGTTAGGGAGGGAGTTCCAGGATTTTGTCCGTGTGGTTTAGGTACACCCACGGCGCTGTTAGGGAGGGAGTTCCAGGATTTTGTCCCTGTGATGTAGGTACACCCACGGCGCTGTTAGGGAGGGAGTTCCGGGATTTTGTCCCCGTGTGGTGGAGGTACACCCCTGGCGCTGTTAGGGAGTGAGTTCCAGGATTTTGTCCCTGTGGTGTAGGTACACCCCCGGCGCTGTTAGGTAGGGAGTTCCAGGATTTTGTCCCTGTGGTGTAGGTACACCCACGGCGCTGTTAGGGAGTGAGTTCCAGCATCTTGTCCCGTGTGTGGTGTCGGCACACGCACGGCGCGGTTAGGGAGGAACTTCCAGGATTTTGTCCCATGTGTGGTGTAGGTACAGCCACAGCGCTGTTAGGGAGGGAGTTCCAGGTTTTTGTCCGTGTGGTGTAGGTACACCCACGGCGCTGTTAGGGAGGGTGTTCCAGGATTTTGTCGCTGTGGTGTAGGTACACCCACGGCGCTGTTAGGGAGGGAGTTCCAGGATTTTGTCCCCGTGTGGTGTTGGTACAGCCACGGCGCAATTAGGGAGGGAGTTCCAGGATTTTGTCCCTGAGTTGTAGGTACACCCACGGCGCTGTTAGGAATTGAGTTCCAGGATTTTGTCCCGTGTGTGGTGTAGGTACACCCACGGCGCTGTTAGGGAGGAAGTCCAGGATTTTGTCCCGTGTGTGGTGTAGGTACACCCACGGCGCTGTTAGGGAGGTTGTTCCAGGATTTTGTCCGTGTGGTGTAGGTACACCCACGGCGCTGTTAGGGAGGATTTCCAGGATTTTGTCCCGTTTGTGGTGTAGGTACACCCACGACGCTGTTAGGGATTGAGTTCCAGGATTTTGTACCGTGTGTGGTGTAGGTCCACCCACGGCGCTGTTAGGGAGGAACTTCCAGGATTTTGTCCTGTGTGTGGTGTAGGTACACCCACAGCGCTGTTAGGGAGGGAGTTCCAGGATTTTGTCCGTATGGTGTAGGTACACCCACGGCGATGTTAGGGAGGGAGTTCCAGGATTTTGTCCGTGTGGTGTAGGTACACCCACGGCGCTGTTAGGGAGGGGGTTCCACGATTTTGTCCCCGTGTGGTGTATGTACACCCACGGCGCTGTTAGGGAGGGTGTTCCAGGATTTTGTCCCTGTGGTGTAGGTACACCCACGGCGCTGTTAGGGAGTTTGTTCCAGGATTTTGTCCCGTGTGTGGTGTAGGAACACCCACGGCGCTGTTAGGGAGGAAGTTCCTGGATTTTGTCCCGTTGGTGGTTTAGGTACACCCACAGCGCTATTAGGGAGGGAGTTCCAGGATTTTGTCCGTGTGGTGTAGGTACACCCACGGCGCTGTTAGTGAGTGAGTTCCAGGATTTTGTCCCGTGTGTGGTGTAGATACACCCACGGCGCTGTTAGGGAGGAAATTCCAGGATTTTGTCCCGTGTGTGGTGTAGGTACACCCACAGCGCTGTTAGGGAGGGAGTTCCAGGATTTTGTCCGTGTGGTGTAGGTACACCCACGGCGCTGTTAGCGAGGGTGTTCCAGGATTTTGTCCCGTGTGGTGTAGGTACACCCACGGCGCTGTTAGGGAGGGAGTTCCAGGATTTTGTCCGTGTGGTGTAGGTACACCCACGACGCTGTTAGGGTGGGAGTTCCAGGATTTTGTCCCCGTGTGGTGTAGGTACACCCACGGCGCTGTTAGGGAGGGACTTCCTGGATTTTGTCCCTGTGGTGTAGGTACACCCACGGCGCTGTTAGGGAGGGAGTTCCAGGATTTTGTCCCCGTGTGGTGGAGGTACACCCACGGCGCTGTTAGGGAGGGAGTTCCAGGATTTTGTCCCTGTGGTGTAGGTACACCCACGGCGCTGTTAGGGAGGGAGTTCCAGGATTTTGTCCCGTGTGTGGTGTAGGTACACCCACGGCGCTGTTAGGGAGGAAGTTCCAGGATTTTGTCCCGTGTGTGGTGTAGGTGCACCCACAGCGCTGTTAGGGAAGGTGTTCCAGGAATTTGTCCGTGTGGTGTAGGTACAACCACGGCGCCGTTAGGGAGTGAGTTCCAGGATTTTGTCCGTGTGGTGTAGGTACAGCCACGGAACGGTTAGGGAGGGAGTTCCAGGATTTTGTCCGTGTGGTGTAGGTACACCCACAGCGTTGTTAGGGTGGGAGTTCCAGCATTTTGTGTGTGGTGTAGGTACACCCACGGCGCTGTTAGGGAGGGAGTTCCAGGATTTTGTCCGTCTGGTGTAGGTACACCCATGGCGATGTTAGGGAGGGAGTTCCAGGATTTTGTGTGTGGTGTAGGTACACCCACGGCGCTGTTAGGGATGGAGTTCCAGGATTTTGTCCCCTGTGTGTGGTGTAGGTACACCCACGGCGCTGTTAGGGATGGAGTTCCAGGATTTTGTCCCTGTGGTGTAGGTACACCCACAGTGCTGTTAGGGAGGGAGTTCCAGGATTTTGTCCCCGTGTGGTGTAGGTACACCCACGGCGCTGGTAGGGATGGAGTTCCAGGATTTTGTCCCCGTGTGGTGTGGGTACACCCACGGCGTTGTTAGGGAGGGAGTTCCCGGATTTTGTCCCTGTGGTGTAGGTACACCCACGGCGCTGTTAGGGAGTGAGATCCAGGATTTTGTCCCGTGTGTAGTGTAGGTACACCCATGGCGCTGTTAGGGAGGGAGTTCCAGGATTTTGTCCCTGTGGTGTAGGTACACCCACAGCGCTGTTAGGGAGGGAGTTCCAGGATTTTGTCCCTGTGGTGTAGGTACACCCATAGCGCTGTTAGGGAGGGAGTTCCAGGATTTTCTCCGTGTGGTGTAGGTACACCCACGGTGCTGTTAGGGAGGGAGTTCCAGGATTTGGTCCCTGTGGTGTAGGCACACCCACGGCGCTGTTAGGGAGGGAGTTCCAGGATTTTGTCCCTGTGGTGTAGGCACACCCACGGCGCTGTTAGGGAGCGAGTTCCAGGATTTTGTCCCTGTGCTGTAGGTACACCCACAGCGCTGTTAGGGAGGGAGTTCCAGGATTTTGTGTGTGGTGTAGGTACACCCATGGCGCAGTTAGGGAGGGACTTCCAGGATTTTGTCCCGTGTGGTGTAGGTACTCCCACGGCGCTGTTAGGGAGGGAGTTCCAGGATTTTGTCCGTGTTGTGTAGGTACACCCACGGCGCTGTTAGGGAGGGAGTTCCAGGATTTTGTCCGTGTGGTGTAGGTACACCCACGGCGCTGTTAGGGAGGGAGCTCCAGGATTTTGTACCCTCTGTGTGGTGTAGGTACACCCACGGCGCTGTTAGGGATGGAGTTCCAAGATTTTGTCCCCTGCGTGTGGTGTAGGTACACCCACGGCGCTGTTAGGGATGGATTTCCAGGATTTTGTCCCTGTGGTGTCGGTACACCCACAGTGCTGTTAGGGAGGGAGTTCCAGGATTTTGTCCCCGTGTGGTGTAGGTACACCCACGGCGCTGGTAGGGATGGAGTTCCAGGATTTTGTCCCCTGTGTGTGGTGTAGGTACACCCACGGCGCTGTTACGGAGGGAGTTCCAGGATTTTGTCCCGTGTGTGGTGTAGGTACACCCACGGCGCTGTTAGGGAGGGAGTTCCAGGATTTTGTCCCGTCTGGTGTAGGTACACCCATGGCGCTGTTAGGGAGGGAGTTCCAGGATTTTGTCCGCGTAGTGTAGGTACACCCACGGCGCTGTTAGGGAGTGAGTTCCAGGATTTTGTCGCTGTGGTGTAGGTACACCCACGGCGCTGTTAGGGAGTGAGTTCCAGCATCTTGTCCCGTGTGTGGTGTAGGCACACCCACGGCGCTGTTAGGGAGGAACTTCCAGGATTTTGTCCCGTGTGTGGTGTAGGTACAGCCACAGCGCTGTTAGGGAGGGAGTTACAGGTTTTTGTCCGTGTGGTGTAGGTACACCCACGGCGCTGTTAGGGAGGGTGTTACAGGATTTTGTCCCTGTGGTGTAGGTACACCCACGGCACTGTTAGGGAGGGTGTTCCAGGATTTTGTCCCTATGGTGTAGGTACACCCACGGCGCTGCTAGGGAGGGTGTTCCAGGATTTTGTCCGTCTGGTGTAGGTACACCCACGGCGCTGCTAGGGAGGGAGTTCCAGGATTTTGTCCGTGTGGTGTAGGTACACCCACAGCGCTGTTAGGGAGGGAGTTCCAGGATTTTGTCCGTGTGGTGTAGGTACACCCACGACGCTGTTAGGGTGGGAGTTCCAGGATTTTGTCCCCGTGTGGTGTAGGTACACCCACGGCGCTGTTAGGGAGGGAGTTCCTGGATTTTGTCCCTGTGGTGTAGGTACACCCACGGCGCTGTTAGGGAGGGAGTTCCAGGATTTTGTCCCCGTGTGGTGGAGGTACACCCACGGCGCTGTTAGGGAGGGAGTTCCAGGATTTTGTCCCTGTGGTGTAGGTACACCCACGGCGCTGTTAGGGAGGGAGTTCCAGGATTTTGTCCCGTGTGTGGTGTAGGTACACCCACGGCGCTGTTAGGGAGGAAGTTCCAGGATTTTGTCCCGTGTGTGGTGTAGGTGCACCCACAGCGCTGTTAGGGAAGGTGTTCCAGGAATTTGTCCGTGTGGTGTAGGTACAACCACGGCGCCGTTAGGGAGGGAGTTCCAGGATTTTGTCCGTGTGGTGTAGGTACAGCCACGGAACGGTTAGGGAGGGAGTTCCAGGATTTTGTCCGTGTGGTGTAGGTACACCCACAGCGTTGTTAGGGTGGGAGTTCCAGCACTTTGTGTGTGGTGTAGGTACACCCACGGCGCTGTTAGGGAGGGAGTTCCAGGATTTTGTCCGTCTGGTGTAGGTACACCCATGGCGATGTTAGGGAGGGAGTTCCAGGATTTTGTGTGTGGTGTAGGTACACCCACGGCGCTGTTAGGGATGGAGTTCCAGGATTTTGTCCCCTGTGTGTGGTGTAGGTACACCCACGGCGCTGTTAGGGAGGGAGTTCCAGGATTTTGTCCCCGTGTGGTGTAGGTACACCCACGGCGCTGGTAGGGATGGAGTTCCAGGATTTTGTCCCCGTGTGGTGTGGGTACACCCACGGCGTTGTTAGGGAGGGAGTTCCAGGATTTTGTCCCTGTGGTGTAGGTACACCCACGGCGCTGTTAGGGAGTGAGATCCAGGATTTTGTCCCGTGTGTGGTGTAGGTACACCCATGGCGCTGTTAGGGAGGGAGTTCCAGGATTTTGTCCCTGTGGTGTAGGTACACCCACAGCGCTGTTAGTGAGGAAGTTCCAGGATTTTGTCCCGTGTGTGGTGTAGTTACACCCACAGCGCTGTTAGGGAGGGAGTTCCAGGATTTTCTCCGTGTGGTGTAGGTACACCCACGGTGCTGTTAGGGAGGGAGTTCCAGGATTTGGTCCCTGTGGTGTAGGCACACCCACGGCGCTGTTAGGGAGGGAGTTCCAGGATTTTGTCCCTGTGGTGTAGGCACACCCACGGCGCTGTTAGGGAGCGAGTTCCAGGATTTTGTCCCTGTGCTGTAGGTACACCCACAGCGCTGTTAGGGAGGGAGTTCCAGGATTTTGTCCCTGTGGTGTAGGTACACCCACGGCGCTGTTAGGGAGGGAGTTCCAGCATTTTGTCCCCTTGTGGTGTAGGTACACCCACAGCGCTGTTAGGGAGGGAGTTCCAGGATTTTGTCAGTGTGGTTTAGGTACTCCCACAGCGCTGTTAGGGAGGAAGTTCCAGGATTTTGTGCCGTGTGTGGTGTAGGTACACCCACAGCGCTGTTAGGGAGGGAGTTCCAGGATTTTGTCAGTGTGGTTTAGGTACACGCACGGCGCTGTTAGGGAGGGAGTTCCAGGATTTTGTACGTGTGGTGTAGGTACACCCACGGCGCTGTTAGGGAGGGAGTTCCAGGATTTTGTCCCGTCTGGTGCAGGTACACCCACGGCGCTGTTAGGGAGGGAGTTCCAGGATTTTGTCCGCGTAGTGTAGGTACACCAACGGCGCTGTTAGGGAGTGAGTTCCAGGATTTTGTCGCTGTGGTGTAGGTACACCCACGGCGCTGTTAGGGAGTGAGTTCCAGCATCTTGTCCCGTGTGTGGTGTAGGCACACCCACGGCACTGTTAGGGAGGAACTTCCAGGATTTTGTCCCGTGTGTGGTGTAGGTACAGCCACAGCGGTGTTAGGGAGGGAGTTACAGGTTTTTGTCCGTGTGGTGTAGGTACACCCACGGCGCTGTTAGGGAGGGTGTTCCAGGATTCTGTCCGTGTGGTGTAGGTACACCCACAGCGCTGTTAGGGAGGGAGTTCCAGGATTTTGTCCGTCTGGTGTAGGTACACCCACGGCGCTGTTAGGGAGGGAGTTCCAGGATTTTGTCCTTCTGGTGTAGGTACACCCACAGCGCTGTTAGGGAGGGAGTTCCAGGATTTTGTCCGTGTGGTGTAGGTACACCCACGGCGCTGTTAGGGAGGGAGTTCCAGGATTTTGTGTGTGGTGTAGGTACACCCACGGCGCTGTTAGGGAGAGAGTTCCAGGATTTTGTCCGTGTGGTGTAGGTACACCCACAGCGCTGTTAGGGAGGGTGTTCCAGGATTTTGTGTGTGGTGTAGGTACACCCACTGCGCTGGTAGGGAGGGAGTTCCAGGATTTTGTGTGTGGTGTAGGTACACCCACGGCGCTGTTAGGGTGGGAGTTCCAGGATTTTGTGTGTAGTGTAGGTACACCCATGGCGCAGTTAGGGAGGGACTTACAGGATTTGGTCCCGTGTGGTGTAGGTACTCCCACGGCGCTGTTAGGGAGGGAGTTCCAGGATTTTGTGTGTGGTGTAGGTACACCCACGGCGCTGTTAGGGAGGGAGTTCCAGGATTTTGTCCGTCTGGTGTAGGTACACCCACGGCGCTGTTAGGGAGGGAGTTCCAGGATTTTGTCCGTGTGGTGTAGGTACACCCACAGCGTTGTTAGGGTGGGAGTTCCAGGATTTTGTGTGTGGTGTAGGTACACCCACGGCGCTGTAAGGGAGGGAGTTCCAGGATTTTGTCCGTCTGGTGTAGGTACACCCATTGCGCTGTTAGGGAGGGAGTTCCAGGATTTTGTGTGTGGTGTAGGTACACCCACAGCTCTGTTAGGGAGGGAGTTCCAGGATTTTGTCCGTGTGGTGTAGGTACACCCACGGCGCTGTTAGGGTGGGAGTTCCAGGATATTGTGTGTGGTGTAGGTACACCCACGGCGCGGTTACGGAGGGAGTTCCAGGATGCTGTCCGTGTGGTGAAGGTACACCCACGGCGCTGTTAGGGAGGGAGTTGCAGGATTTGGTCCGTGTGGTGTAGGTACACCCACGGCGCTGTTAGGGAGGGAGTTCCGGGATTTTGTCCCCGAGTGGTGTAGGTACACCCACGGCGCTGTTAGGGAGGGTGTTCCAGGAATTTGTCCGTGTGGTGTAGGTACACCCACAGCGCTGTTAGGGAGGGAGTTCCAGGATTTTGTGTGTGGTGTAGGTACACCCATGGCGCTGTTAGGGAGGGAGTTCCAGGATTTTGTCTGTGTGGTGTAGGTACACCCACAGTGCTGTTAGGGAAGGTGTTCCAGGAATTTGTCCGTGTGGTTTAGGTACACCCACGGCGCTGTTAGGGAGGGAGTTCCAGGATTTTGTCCGTGTGGTGTAGGTACAGCCACGGCACGGTTAGGGAGGGTGTACCAGGATTTTGTCTGTGTCGTGTAGGTACACCCACGGCGCTGTTAGGGAGGGAGTTCCAGGATTTTGATCCGTGTGGTGTAGGTACACCCACGGCGCTGTTAGGGAGCGAGTTCCAGGATTTTGTCCGTGTGGTGTAGGTACACCCACTGTGCTGTGAGGGAGCCAGTTCCAGGATTTTGTCCCCGAGTGGTGTAGGTACACCTACGGCGCTGTTAGCGAGGGTGTTCCAGGATTTTGTCCGTGTGGTGTAGGTACACTCACGGCGCTGTTAGGGAGTGAGTTCCAGGATTTTTTCCCGTGTGTGGTGTAGGTACACCCACAGCGCTGTTATGGAGGAAGTTACAGGATTTTGTGCCGTGTGTGGTGTAGGTACACCCACAGCGCTGTTAGGGAGGGAGTTCCTGGATTTTGTCAGTGTGGTGTAGGTACACCCACGGCGCTGTTAGGGAGGGAGTTCCAGGATTTTGTACGTGTGTTGTAGGTACACCCACGGCGCTGTTAGGGAGGGAGTTCCAGGATTTTGTCTGTGTGGAGTACGTACACCCACTACGCTGGTAGGGAGGGAGTTCCAGGATTTTGTGTGTGGTGGAGGTACACCCACGGCGCTGTTAGGGATGGAGTTCCAGGATTTTGTCCTTGTGGTGTAGGTACACCCACAGTGCTGTTAGGGAGGGAGTTCCAGGATTTTGTCCCCGTGTGGTGTAGGTACACCCACGGCGCTGGTAGGGATTGAGTTCCAGGATTTTGTCCCCGTGTGGTGTAGGTACACCCACGGCGCTGTTAGGGAGGGAGTTCCAGGATTTTGTCCCTGTGGTGTAGTTACACCCACGGCGCTGTTAGGGAGTGAGATCCAGGATTTTGTCCCGTGTGTGGTGTAGGTACACCCACAGCGCTGTTAGTGAGGAAGTTCCAGGATTTTGTCCCGTGTGTGGTGTAGTTACACCCACAGCGCTGTTAGGGTGGGAGTTCCAGGATTTTCTCCGTGTGGTGTAGGTACACCCACGGCGCTGTTAGGGAGGGAGTTCCAGGATTTTGTCCCTGTGGTGTAGGCACACCCCCGGCGCTGTTAGGGTGGGAGTTCCAGGATTTTGTCCCTGTGGTGTAGGTACACCCACAGCGCTGTTAGGGAGGGAGTTCCAGGATTTTGTGTGTGGTGTAGGTACACCCACGGCGCTGTTAGGGAGGGAGTTCCAGGATTTTGTCCCTGTTGTGTAGGCACACCCACGGCGCTGTTAGGGAGGGAGTTCCAGGATTTTGTCCCTGTGGTGTAGGTACACCCACAGCGCTGTTAGGGAGGGAGTTCCAGGATTTTGTGTGTGGTGTAGGTACACCCATGGCGCTGTTAGAGAGGGAGTTCCAGGATTTTGTGTGTGGTGTAGGTACACCCACAGTGCTGTTAGGGATGGAGTTCCAGGATTTTGTCCCTGTGGTGTAGGTACACCCACAGTGCTGTTAGGGAGGGAGTTCCAGGATTTTGTCCCCGTGTGGTGTAGGTACACCCACGGCGCTGGTAGGGATGGAGTTCCAGGATTTTGTCCCCTGTGTGTGGTGTAGGTACATCCACGGCGCTGTTAGGGAGGGAGTTCCAGGATTTTGTCCCGTGTGTGGTGTAGGTACACCCACGGCGCTGTTAGGGAGGGAGTTCCAGGATTTTGTCCGTGTGGTGTAGGTACACCCACGGCGCTGTTAGGGAGGGAGTTCCAGGATTTTGTCGCCTCTGTGTGGTGTAGGTACACCCACGGCGCTGTTAGGGATGGAGTTCCAGGATTTTGTCCCCTGTGTGTGGTGTAGGTACACCCACGGTGCTGTTAGGGATGGAGTTCCAGGCATTTGTCCCTGTGGTGTAGGTACACCCACAGTGCTGTTAGGGAGGGAGTTCCAGGATTTTGTCCCCGTGTGGTGTAGGTACACCCACGGCGCTGGTAGGGATGGAGTTCCAGGATTTTGTCCCCTGTGTGTGGTGTAGGTACACCCACGGCGCTGTTAGGGAGGGAGTTCCAGGATTTTGTCCCGTGTGTGGTGTAGGTACACCCACGGCGCTGTTAGGGAGGGAGTTCCAGGATTTTGTCCCGTGTGGTGTAGGTACACCCACGGCGCTGTTAGGGAGAGAGTTCCAGGATTTTGTCCGCGTGGTGTAGGTACACCGACGGCGCTGTTAGGGAGGGAGTTCCAGGATTTTGTCCGTGTGGTGTAGGTACACCCCCGGCGCTGTTAGGGAGGGAGTTCCAGGATTTTGTCCCTTTCGTGTAGGTACACCCACGGCGCTGTAAGGGAGGAGTTCCAGGATTTTGTCCGTGTGGTGTAGGTACACCCACGGCGCTGTTAGGGATGGAGTTCCAGGATTTTGTCCGCTGTGTGTGGTGTAGGTACACCCACGGCGCTGTTAGGGATGGAGTTCCAGGATTTTGTCCCTGTGGTGTAGGTACACCCACAGTGCTGTGAGGGTGGGAGTTCCAGGATTTTGTCCCCGTGTGGTGTAGGTACACCCACGGCGCTGTAAGGGAGGGAGTTCCAGGATTTTGTCCGCGTGGTGTAGGTACACCCACGGCGCTGTTAGTGAGTGAGTTCCAGGATTTTTTCCCGTGTGTAGTGCAGGTACACCCACGGCGCGGTTAGGGAGGGAGTTCCAGGATTTTGTCCGTGTGGTGTAGGTACACCCACGGCGCTGTTAGGGAGGGAGTTCAAGGATTTTGTCCCTGTGGTGTAGGTACACCCACGGCGCTGTTTTGAGGTAGTTCCAGGATTTTGTCCCCGTGTGGTGTAGGTACACCCTTGGCGCTGTTAGGGGGGGAGTTCCAGGATTTTGTCCCTGTGGTGTAGGTACACCCACGGCGCTGTTAGGGAGGGAGTTCCAGGATTTTGTCCCTGTGGTGTAGGTACACCCACGGCGCTGTTAGGGAGTGAGTTCCAGGATTTTGTCCGTGTGGTGTAGGTACACCCACTGCGCTGTTAGGGAGGGAGTTCCAGGATTTTGTCCCTGTGGTGTAGGTACACCCACGGCGCTGTTAGGGAGGGTGTTCCAGGATTTTGTCCGTGTGGTGTAGGTACACCCACGGCGCTGTTAGGGAGGGAGTTCCAGGATTTTGTCCCTGTGATGTAGGTACACCCACGGCGCTGTTAGGGAGGGAGTTCCAGGATTTTGTCCCCGTGTGGTGTAGGTACACCCCTGGCGCTGTTAGGGAGGGAGTTCCTGGATTTTGTCCCTGTGGTGTAGGTACACCCCCGGCGCTGTTAGGTAGGGAGTTCCAGGATTTTGTCCCTGTGTTGTAGGTACACCCACGGCGCTGTTAGGGAGTGAGTTCCAGCATCTTGTCCCGTGTGTGGTGTCGGCACACGCACGGCGCGGTTAGGGAGGAACTTCCAGGATTTTGTCCCTTGTGTGGTGTAGGTACACCCACGGCACTTTTAGGGAGGGTGTTCCAGGATTTTGTCTGTGTGGTGTAGGTACACCCACGGCGCTGTTAGGGAGGGAGTTCCAGTTTTGTCCCTGTGGTGTAGGTATACCCACGGCGCTGTTAGGGAGCGAGTTCCAGGATTTTGTCCGTGTGGTGTAGGTACACCCACGGCGCTGTTAGGGAGGGAGTTCCAGGATTTTGCCCGTGTGGTGTAGGTACACCCACGGCGCCGTTAGGGAGCCAGTTCCAGGATTTTGTCCCCGTGCGCTGTAGGTACACCCACGGCGCTGTTAGGGAGGGAGTTCCATGATTTTGTCCGTGTGGTGTAGGTACACCCACGGCGCTGTTAGGGAGGGAGTTCCAGGATTTTGTCCCTGTGGTGTAGGTACACCCACGGCGCTGTTAGGGAGTGAGTTCCAGGATTTTGTCCCGTGTTTGGTGTAGGTACACCCACGGCGCTGTTTGGGAGTAAGTTCCAGGATTTTGTCCCGTGTGTGGTGTAGGTACACCCACGGCGCTGTTAGGGAGGAAGTTCCAGGATTTTGTCCCGTGTGTGGTGTAGGTACACCCACGGCGCTGTTAGGGAGGGATGTCCAGGATTTTGTCCGTGTGGTGTAGGTACACCCACGGCGCTGTTAGGGAGGATTTCCAGGATTTTGTCCCGTTTGTAGTGTAGGTACACCCACGACGCTGTTAGTGAGTGAGTTCCAGGATTTTGTACCGTGTGTGGTGTAGGTCCACCCACGGCGCTGTTAGGGAGGAACTTCCAGGATTTTGTCCTGTGTGTGGTGTAGGTACACCCACAGCGCTGTTAGGGAGGGAGTTCCAGGATTTTGTCCGTATGGTGTAGGTACACCCACGGCGATGTTAGGGAGGGAGTTCCAGGATTTTGTCCGTGTGGTGTAGGTACACCCACGGCGCTGTTAGGGAGGGGGTTCCACGATTTTGTCCCCGTGTGGTGTATGTACACCCACGGCGCTGTTAGGGAGGGTGTTCCAGGATTTTGTCCCTGTGGTGTAGGTACACCCACGGCGCTGTTAGGGAGTTTGTTCCAGGATTTTGTCCCGTGTGTGGTGTAGGAACACCCACGGCGCTGTTAGGGAGGAAGTTCCTGGATTTTGTCCCGTTGGTGGTTTAGGTACACCCACAGCGCTATTAGGGAGGGAGTTCCAGGATTTTGTCCGTGTGGTGTAGGTACACCCACGGCGCTGTTAGTGAGTGAGTTCCAGGATTTTGTCCCGTGTGTGGTGTAGATACACCCACGGCGCTGTTAGGGAGGAAATTCCAGGATTTTGTCCCGTGTGTGGTGTAGGTACACCCACAGCGCTGTTAGGGAGGGAGTTCCAGGATTTTGTCCGTGTGGTGTAGGTACACCCACGGCGCTGTTAGCGAGGGTGTTCCAGGATTTTGTCCCGTGTGGTGTAGGTACACCCACGGCGCTGTTAGGGAGGGAGTTCCAGGATTTTGTCCGTGTGGTGTAGGTACACCCACGACGCTGTTAGGGTGGGAGTTCCAGGATTTTGTCCCCGTGTGGTGTAGGTACACCCACGGCGCTGTTAGGGAGGGACTTCCTGGATTTTGTCCCTGTGGTGTAGGTACACCCACGGCGCTGTTAGGGAGGGAGTTCCAGGATTTTGTCCCCGTGTGGTGGAGGTACACCCACGGCGCTGTTAGGGAGGGAGTTCCAGGATTTTGTCCCTGTGGTGTAGGTACACCCACGGCGCTGTTAGGGAGGGAGTTCCAGGATTTTGTCCCGTGTGTGGTGTAGGTACACCCACGGCGCTGTTAGGGAGGAAGTTCCAGGATTTTGTCCCGTGTGTGGTGTAGGTGCACCCACAGCGCTGTTAGGGAAGGTGTTCCAGGAATTTGTCCGTGTGGTGTAGGTACAACCACGGCGCCGTTAGGGAGGGAGTTCCAGGATTTTGTCCGTGTGGTGTAGGTACAGCCACGGAACGGTTAGGGAGGGAGTTCCAGGATTTTGTCCGTGTGGTGTAGGTACACCCACAGCGTTGTTAGGGTGGGAGTTCCAGCATTTTGTGTGTGGTGTAGGTACACCCACGGCGCTGTTAGGGAGGGAGTTCCAGGATTTTGTCCGTCTGGTGTAGGTACACCCATGGCGATGTTAGGGAGGGAGTTCCAGGATTTTGTGTGTGGTGTAGGTACACCCACGGCGCTGTTAGGGATGGAGTTCCAGGATTTTGTCCCCTGTGTGTGGTGTAGGTACACCCACGGCGCTGTTAGGGATGGAGTTCCAGGATTTTGTCCCTGTGGTGTAGGTACACCCACAGTGCTGTTAGGGAGGGAGTTCCAGGATTTTGTCCCCGTGTGGTGTAGGTACACCCACGGCGCTGGTAGGGATGGAGTTCCAGGATTTTGTCCCCGTGTGGTGTGGGTACACCCACGGCGTTGTTAGGGAGGGAGTTCCAGGATTTTGTCCCTGTGGTGTAGGTACACCCACGGCGCTGTTAGGGAGTGAGATCCAGGATTTTGTCCCGTGTGTAGTGTAGGTACACCCATGGCGCTGTTAGGGAGGGAGTTCCAGGATTTTGTCCCTGTGGTGTAGGTACACCCACAGCGCTGTTAGGGAGGGAGTTCCAGGATTTTGTCCCTGTGGTGTAGGTACACCCACAGCGCTGTTAGGGAGGGAGTTCCAGGATTTTCTCCGTGTGGTGTAGGTACACCCACGGTGCTGTTAGGGAGGGAGTTCCAGGATTTGGTCCCTGTGGTGTAGGCACACCCACGGCGCTGTTAGGGAGGGAGTTCCAGGATTTTGTCCCTGTGGTGTAGGCACACCCACGGCGCTGTTAGGGAGCGAGTTCCAGGATTTTGTCCCTGTGCTGTAGGTACACCCACAGCGCTGTTAGGGAGGGAGTTCCAGGATTTTGTGTGTGGTATAGGTACACCCATGGCGCAGTTAGGGAGGGACTTCCAGGATTTTGTCCCGTGTGGTGTAGGTACTCCCACGGCGCTGTTAGGGAGGGAGTTCCAGGATTTTGTCCCGTGTGTGGTGTAGGTACACCCACGGCGCTGTTAGGGAGGGTGTTCCAGGATTTTGTCCATGTGGTGTAGGTACACCCACGGCGCTGTTAGGGAGGGAGTTCAAGGATTTTGTCCGTGTGGTGTAGGTACACCCACTGCGCTGTTAGGGAGGGAGTTCCAGGATTTTGTCCGTATGGTGTTGGTACACCCACGGCGCTGTTAGGGAGTGAGTTCCAGGATTTTGTCCGTGTGGTGTAGGTACACCCACGGCGCTGCTAGGGAGGGAGTTCCGGGATTTTGTCCGTGTGGTGTAGGTACACCCACAGCGCTGTTAGGGAGGGAGTTCCAGGATTTTGTCCCCTCTGTGTGGTGTATGTACACCCACGGCGCTGTTAGGGAGGGAGTTCCAGGATTTTTTCCCCGTGTGGTGTAGGTACACCCACGGCGCTGTTAGGGAGGGAGTTCCAGGATTTTGTCCGTGTGGTGTAGGTACACCCACGGCGCTGTTAGGGAGGGATTTTCAGGATTTTGTCCCTTTGGTGTAGGTACACCCACGGCGCTGTTAGGGAGGGAGTTCCAGGATTTTGTCTGTGTGGTGTAGGTACACCCACGGCGCTGTTAGGGAGGGAGTTCCAGGATTTTGTCCGTGTGGTGTAGGTACACCTACGGCGCTGTTAGGGAGTGAGTTCCTGGATTTTGTCCCGTGTGTGGTGTAGGTACACCCACGGCGCTGTTAGGGAGGACGTTCCAGGATTTTGTCCGTGTGGTATAGGTACACCCACAGCGCTGTTAGGGAGGGAGTTCCAGGATTTTGTCCGTGTGGTGTAGGTACACCCACGGCGCTGTTAGGGAGGGAGTTCCAGGATTTTGTCCCTGTGATGTAGGTACACCCACGGCGCTGTTAGGGAGGGAGTTCCAGGATTTTGTCCCCGTGTTGTGTAGGTACACCCTTGGCGCTGTTAGGGAGGGAGTTCCAGGATTTTGTCCCTGTGATGTAGGTACACCCCCGGCGCTGTTAGGTAGGGAGTTCCAGGATTTTGTCCCTGTGGTGTAGGTACACCCACGGCGCTGTTAGGGAGTGAGTTCCAGCATCTTGTCCCGTGTGTGGTGTAGGCACACCCACGGCGTGGTTAGGGAGGAACTTCCAGGATTTTGTACCGTGTGTGGTGTAGGTACACCCACGGCGCTGTTAGGGAGTGAGTTCCAGCATCTTGTCCCGTGTGTGCTGTAGGTACACCCACGGCGTGGTTAGGGAGGAACTTCCAGGATTTTGTACCGTGTGTGGTGTAGGTACACCCACGGCGCTGTTAGGGAGGGACTTCCAGGATTTTGTCCCGTGTGGTGTAGGTACTCCCACAGCGCTGTTAGGGAGGGAGTTCCAGGATTTTGTCCGTGTTGTGTAGGTACACCCACGGCGCTGTTAGGGAGGGAGTTCCAGGATTTTGTCCGTGTGGTGTAGGTACACCCACGGCGCTGTTAGGGATGGTGTTCCAGGATTTTGTCCGCTGTGTGTGGTGTAGGTACACCCACGGCGCTGTTAGGGATGGAGTTCCAGGATTTTGTCCCTGTGGTGTAGGTTCACCCACAGTGCTGTTAGGGAGGGAGTTCCAGGATTTTGTCCCCGTGTGGTGTAGATACACCCACGGTGCTGTTAGGGAGGGAGTTCCAGGATTTTGTCCCTGTGGTGTAGGTACACCCACGGCGCTGTTAGGGAGAGTTCCAGCATCTTGTCCCGTGTGTGGTGTAGGCACACCCACGGCGCGGTTAGGGAGGAACTTCCAGGATTTTGTCCCGTGTGTGGTGTAGGTACACCCACGGCGCTGTTAGGGAGGGAGTTCCAGGATTTTGTCCCTGTGGTGTAGGCACACCCACGGCGCTGTTAGGGAGGGAGTTCCAGGATTTTGTCCCTGTGGTGTAGGTACACCCACAGCGCTGTAAGGGAGGGAGTTCCAGGATTTTGTGTGTGGTGTAGGTACACCCATGGCGCAGTTAGGGAGGGACTTCCAGGATTTTGTCCCGTGTGGTGTAGGTACTCCCACGGCGCTGTTAGGGAGGGAGTTCCAGGGTTTTGTCCGTGTTGTGTAGGTACACCCACGGCGCTGTTAGTGAGGGAGTTCCAGGATTTTGTCCGTGTGGTGTAGGTACACCCACGGCGCTGTTAGGGAGGGAGTTCCAGGATTTTGTCCCCTTTGTGTGGTGTAGGTATACCCACGGCGCTGTTAGGGATGGAGTTCCAGGATTTTGTCCCCTGTGTGTGGTGTAGGTACACCCACGGCGCTGTTAGGGATGGAGTTCCAGGATTTTGTCCCTGTGGTGTAGGTACACCCACAGTGCTGTTAGGGAGGGAGTTCCAGGATTATGTCCCCGTGTGGTGTAGGTACACCCACGGCGCTGGTAGGGATGGAGTTCCAGGATTTTGTCCCCTGTGTGTGGTGTCGGTACACCCACGGCGCTGTTAGGGAGGGAGTTCCAGGATTTTGTCCCGTGTGGTGTAGGTACACCCACAGCGCTGTTAGGGAGGGAGTTCCAGGATTTTGTCCGCGTGGTGTAGGTACACCCACGGCGCTGTTAGGGAGTGAGTTCCAGGATTTTGTCCCGTGTGTACAGCAGGTACACCCACGGCGCTGTTAGGGAGGGAGTTCCAGGATTTTGTCCGTGTGGTGTAGGTACACCCACGGCGCTGTTAGGGAGGGAGTTCCAGGATTTTGTCGCTGTGGTGTAGGTACACCCACGGCGCTGTTAGGGAGGGAGTTCCAGGATTTTGTCCCCGTGTGGTGTAGGGACACCCTTGGCGCTGTTAGGGAGGGAGTTCCAGGATTTTGTCCCTGTGGTGTAGGTACACCCACGGCGCTGTTAGGGAGTGAGTTCCAGAATCTTGTCCCGTGTGTGGTGTAGGCACACCCACGGCGCTGTTAGGGAGGAACTTCCAGGATTTTGTCCCGTGTGTGGTGTAGGTACAGCCACAGCGCTGTTAGGGAGGGAGTTACAGGTTTTTGTCCGTGTGGTGTAGGTACACCCACGGCGCTGTTAGGGAGGGTGTTCCAGGATTTTGTCCCTGTGGTGTAGGTAAACCCACGGCGCTGTTAGGGAGGGTGTTCCAGGATTTTGTCCCTATGGTGTAGGTACACCCACGGCGCTGTTAGGGAGGGTGTTCCAGGATTTTGTCCCTGTGGTGTAGGTACACCCACGGCGCTGCTAGGGAGGGAGTTCCAGGATTTTGTCCGTGTGGTGTAGGTACACCCACGGCGCTGTTAGGGAGGGAGTTCCAGGATTGTGTCCCTGTGGTGTAGGTACACCCACGGCGCTGCTAGGGAGGGAGTTCCAGGATTTTGTCCGTGTGGTGTAGGTACACCCACGGCGCTGTTAGGGAGGGAGTTCCAGGATTTTGTCCGTGTGGTGTAGGTACACACACAGCGCTGTTAGGGAGAGAGTTCCTGGATTTTGTCCCCGTGTGGTGTAGGTACACCCACGGCGCTTTTAGGGAGGGAGTTCCAGGATTTTGTCCCTGGGGTGTAGGTACACCCACGGCGCTGTTAGGGAGTGAGTTACAGGATTTTGTCCGTGTGGTGTAGGTACACCCACAGCGCTGTTAGGGAGGGTGTTCCAGGATTTTGTACCTATGGTGTAGGTACAGCCACAGCGCTGTTAGGGAGGGAGTTCCAGGATTTTGTCCCGTGTGTGGTGTAGGTACACCCACGGCGCTGTTAGGGAGGGTGTTCCAGGATTTTGTCCGTGTGGTGTAGGTACACCCACGGCGCTGTTAGGGAGGGAGTTCAAGGATTTTGTCCGTGTGGTGTAGGTACACCCACTGCGCTGTTAGGGAGGGAGTTCCAGGATTTTGTCCGTATGGTGTTGGTACACCCACGGCGCTGTTAGGGAGTGAGTTCCAGGATTTTGTCCGTGTGGTGTAGGTACACCCACGGCGCTGCTAGGGAGGGAGTTCCGGGATTTTGTCCGTGTGGTGTAGGTACACCCACAGCGCTGATAGGGAGGGAGTTCCAGGATTTTGTCCCCTCTGTGTGGTGCATGTACACCCACGGCGCTGTTAGGGAGGGAGTTCCAGGATTTTTTCCCCGTGTGGTGTAGGTACACCCACGGCGCTGTTAGGGAGGGAGTTCCAGGATTTTGTCCGTGTGGTGTAGGTACACCAACGGCGCTGTTAGGGAGGGAGTTCCAGGATTTTGTCCGTGTGGTGTAGGTACACCCTTGGCGCTGTTAGGGAGGGAGTTCCAGGATTTTGTCCCTGTGGTGTAGGTACACCCACGGCGCTGTTAGGTAGGGAGTTCCAGGATTTTGTCCCTGTGTTGTAGGTACACCCACGGCGCTGTTAGGGAGTGAGTTCCAGCATTTTGTCCCGTGTGTGGTGTAGGTACACCCACGGCGCTGTTAGGGAGGAAGTTCCAGGATTTTGTCCCGTGTGTGGTGTAGGTTCACCCACGGCGCTGTTAGGGAGGGAGTTCCAGGATTTTGTCCGTGTGGTGTAGGTACACCAACGGCGCTGTTAGGGAGGGAGTTCCAGGATTTTGTCCACGTGTGGTGTAGGTACACCCTTGGCGCTGTTAGGGAGGGAGTTCCAGGATTTTGTCCCTGTGGTGTAGGTACACCCACGGCGCTGTTAGGTAGGGAGTTCCAGGATTTTGTCCCTGTGTTGTAGGTACACCCACGGCGCTGTTAGGGAGTGAGTTCCAGCATTTTGTCCCGTGTGTGGTGTAGGTACACCCACGGCGCTGTTAGGGAGGAAGTTCCAGGATTTTGTCCCGTGTGTGGTGTAGGTTCACCCACGGCACTGTTAGGGAGGGTGTTCCAGGATTTTTTCTGTGTGGTGTAGGTACACCCACAGCGCTGTTAGGGAGGGTGTTCCAGGAATTTGTCCGTGTGGTGTAGGTACACCCACGGCGCTGTTAGGGAGCGAGTTCCAGGATTTTGTCCGTGTGGTGTAGGTACACCCAAGGCGCTGTTAGGGAGGGAGTTCCAGGATTTTGTCCCTGTGGTGTAGGTAAACCCACGGCGCTGTTAGGGAGGGAGTTCCAGGATTTTGTCCCTGTGGTGTAGGTACACCCACGGCGCTGTTCGGGAGTGAGTTCCAGGATTTTGTCTCGTGTGTGGTGTAGGTACACCCACGGCGCTGTTAGGGAGGAAGTTCCTGGATTTTGTCCCGTGTGTAGTGTAGGTACACCCACAGCGCTGATAGGGAGGGAGTTCCAGGATTTTGTCCGTGTGGTGTAGGTACACCCACGGTGCTGTTAGGGAGCGAGTTCCAGGATTTTGTCTCTGTGGTGTTGGTACACCCACGGCGCTGTTAGGGAGGGAGTTCCAGGATTTTGTCCCCGTGTGGTGTAGGTACACCCACGGCGCTGTTAGGGAGGGTGTTCCAGGATTTTGTCCCTGTGGTGTAGGTACACCCACGGCGCTGTTAGGGAGGAAGTTCCAGGATTTTGTCCCGTGTGTGGTGTAGGTACACCCACGGCGCTGTTAGGGAGGGATGTCCAGGATTTTGTCCGTGTGGTGTAGGTACACCCACGGCGCTGTTAGGGAGGGAGTTGCAGGATTTTGTCCCTGTGTTGTAGGTACACCCACGGCGCTATTAGGGAGGGAGTTCCAGGATTTTGTCCCCGTGTGGTGTAGGTACACCCACGGCGCTGTTAGGGAGTGAGTTCCAGGATTTTGTTCCGTGTGTGGTGTAGGAACACCCACGGCGCTGTTAGGGAGGATTTCCAGGATTTTGTCCCGTTTGTGGTGTAGGTACACCCACGACGCTGTTAGGGAGGGAGTTCCAGGATTTTGTCCCTGTGGTGTAGGTACACCCACGCCGCTGTTAGGGAGTGAGTTCCAGGATTTTGTCCCGTGTGTGGTGTAGGTACACCCACGGCGCTGTTAGGGAGGAACTTCCAGGATTTTGTCCTGTGTGTGGTGTAGGTACACCCACAGCGCTGTTAGGGAGGGAGTTCCAGGATTTTGTCCGTATGGTGTACGTACACCCACGGCGCTGTTCGGGAGGGAGTTCCAGGATTCTGTCCCTGTGGTGTAGGTACACCCACGGCGCTGTTAGGGAGGGAGTTCCAGGATTTTGTCCCGTGTTTGGTGTAGGTACACCCACGGCGCTGTTAGGGAGGAACTTCCAGGATGTTGTCCCGTGTGTGGTGTAGGAACACCCACGGCGCTTTTTGGGAGGAAGTTCCAGGATTTTGTCCCGTTTGTGGTGTAGGTACACCCACGACGCTGTTAGGGAGGGAGTTCCAGGATTTTGTCCCTGTGGTGTAGGTACACCCACGCCGCTGTTAGGGAGTGAGTTCCAGGATTTTGTCCCGTGTGTGGTGTAGGAACACCCACGGCGCTGTTAGGGAGGAATTTCCAGGATTTTGTCCCTGTGGTGTAGGTACACCCACGGCGCTGTTAGGGAGTGAGTTCCAGGATTTTGTCCCGTCTGTGGTGTAGGTACACCCACGGCGCTGTTAGGGAGGAAGTTCCAGGATTTTTTTCCGTGTGTGGTGTTGGTACACCCACGGCGCTGTTAGGGAGGGTGTTCCAGGATATTGTCTGTGTGGTGTAGGTACACCCACAGCGCTGTTAGGGTGGGAGTTCCAGGAATATCTCCGTGTGGTGTAGGTACACCCACGGCGCTGTTAGGGAGGGAGTTCCAGGATTTTGTCCGTGTGGTGTAGGTACACCCACAGCGTTGTTAGGGTGGGAGTTCCAGGATTTTGTGTGTGGTGTAGGTACACCCACGGCGCTGTTAGGGAGGGAGTTCCAGGATTTTGTCCGTCTGGTGTAGGTACACCCATGGCGCTGTTAGGGAGGGAGTTCCAGGATTTTGTGTGTGGTGTAGGTACACCCACAGCTCTGTTAGGGAGGGAGTTCCAGGATTTTGTCCGTGTGGTGTAGCTACACCCTCGGCGCTGTTAGGGTGGGAGTTCCAGGATTTTGTGTGTGGTGTAGGTACACCCACGGCGCTGTTAGGGAGGGAGTTCCAGGATGCTGTCCGTGTGGTGTAGGTACACCCACGGCGCTGTTAGGGAGGGAGTTGCAGGATTTTGTCCGTGTGGTGTAGGTACACCCACGGCGCTGTTAGGGAGGGATTTCCGGGATTTTGTCCCCGTGTGGTGTTGGTACACCCACGGCGCTGTTAGGGAGGGTGTTCCAGGATTTTGTCCGTGAGGTGTAGGTACACCCACGGCGCTGTTAGGGAGGGATTTCCAGGATTTTGTCCCTGTGGTGTAGGTACACCCACGGCGCTGTTAGGGAGGGAGTTCCAGGATTTTGTCCCTGTGGTGTAGGTACACCCACAGCGCTGTTAGGGAGTGAGTTCATGGATTTTGTCCCGTGTGTGGTGTAGGTACACCCACGGCGCTGTAAGGGAGGAAGTTCCAGGATTTTGTCCCGTGTGTAGTGTAGGTACACCCACAGCGCTGTTAGGGTGGGTGTTCCAGGATTTTGTCCGTGTGGTGTAGGTACACCCACGGCGCTGTTAGGGAGGGAGTTCCAGGATTTTGTCCCTGTGGTGTTGGTACACCCACGGCGCTGTTAGGGAGGGAGTTCCAGGATTTTGTCCCCGTGTGGTGTAGGTACACCCATGGCGCTGTTAGGGAGGGAGTTCCAGGATTTTGTCCCTGTGGTGTAGGTACACCCACGGCGCTGTTAGGGAGGGTGTTCCAGGATGTTGTCCCTGTGGTGAAGGTACACCCACGGTGGTGTTAGGGAGTGAGTTCCAGGATTTTGTCCCGTGTGTGATGTACGTACACCCACGGCGCTGTTAGGGAAGAAGTTCCAGGATTTTGTCCCGTGTGTGGTGTAGGTACACCCACAGCGCTGTTAGGGAGGGAGTTCCAGGATTTTGTCTGTGTGGTGTAGGCACACCCACGGCGCTGTTAGGGAGGGAGTTCCAGGATTTTGTCCCTTTGGTGTAGGTACACCCACGGCGCTGTAAGGGATGGAGTTCCAGGATTTTGTCCCCGTGTGGTGTAGGTACACCCACGGCGCTGTTAGGGAGGGAGTTCCAGGATTTTGTCCCTGTGGTGTAGGTACACCCACAGCGATGTTAGGGAGTAAGATCCAGGATTTTGTCCCGTGTGTGGTGTAGGTACACCCACGGCGCTGTTAGGGAGTAAGATTCAGGATTTTGTCCCGTGTGTGGTGTAGGTACACCCACAGCGCTGTTAGTGAGGAAGTTCCAGGATTTTATCCCGTGTGTGGTGTAGGTACACCCACAGCGCTGTTAGTGAGGAAGTTCCAGGATTTTATCCCGTGTGTGGTGTAGGTACACCCACGGCGCTGTTAGGGAGGGAGTTCCAGGATTTTGTCCCTGTGGTGTAGGCACACCCACGGCGCTGTTAGGGAGGGAGTTCCAGGATTTTGTCCCTGTGGTGTAGGCACACCCACGGCGCTGTTAGGGAGGGAGTTCCAGGATTTTGTCCCTGTGGTGTAGGCACACCCACAGCGCTGTTAGGGAGGGAGTTCCAGGATTTTGTGTGAGGTGTAGGTACACCCATGGCGCTGTTAGGGAGGGAGTTCCAGGATTTTGTGTGAGGTGTAGGTACACCCATGGCGCTGTTAGGGAGGGAGTTCCAGGATTTTGTGTGAGGTGTAGGTACACCCATGGCGCTGTTAGGGAGGGAGTTCCAGGATTTTGTGTGTGGTTTAGGTACACCCACAGCGCTGTTAGGGAGGGAGTTCCAGGATTTTGTCCGTGTTGTGTAGGTACACCCACGGCGCTGTTAGGGAGGGTCTTCCAGGATTTTGTCCGTGTGGTGTAGGTACACCCACGGCGCTGTTAGGGAGGGAGTTCCAGGATTTTGTCCCCTCTGTGTGGTGTAGGTACACCCACGGCGCTGTTAGGGAGGAATTTCCAGGATTTTGTCCCTGTGGTGTAGGTACACCCACGGCGCTGTTAGGGAGTCAGTTCCAGGATTTTGTCCCGTCTGTGGAGTAGGTACACCCACGGCGCTGTTAGGGAGGAAGTTCCAGGATTTTTTTCCGTGTGTGGTGTTGGTACACCCACGGCGCTGTTAGGGAGGGTGTTCCAGGATATTGTCTGTGTGGTGTAGGTACACCCACAGCGCTGTTAGGGTGGGAGTTCCAGGAATTTCTCCGTGTGGTGTAGGTACACCCACGGCGCTGTTAGGGAGGGAGTTCCAGGATTTTGTCCGTGTGGTGTAGGTACACCCACAGCGTTGTTAGGGTGGGAGTTCCAGGATTTTGTGTGTGGTGTAGGTACACCCACGGCGCTGTTAGGGAGGGAGTTCCAGGATTTTGTCCGTCTGGTGTAGGTACACCCATGGCGCTGTTAGGGAGGGAGTTCCAGGATTTTGTGTGTGGTGTAGGTACACCCACAGCTCTGTTAGGGAGGGAGTTCCAGGATTTTGTCCGTGTGGTGTAGCTACACCCTCGGCGCTGTTAGGGTGGGAGTTCCAGGATTTTGTGTGTGGTGTAGGTACACCCACGGCGCTGTTAGGGAGGGAGTTCCAGGATGCTGTCCGTGTGGTGTAGGTACACCCACGGCGCTGTTAGGGAGGGAGTTGCAGGATTTTGTCCGTGTGGTGTAGGTACACCCACGGCGCTGTTAGGGAGGGATTTCCGGGATTTTGTCCCCGTGTGGTGTTGGTACACCCACGGCGCTGTTAGGGAGGGTGTTCCAGGATTTTGTCCGTTAGGTGTTGGTACACCCACGGCGCTGTTAGGGAGGGATTTCCAGGATTTTGTCCCTGTGGTGTAGGTACACCCACGGCGCTGTTAGGGAGGGAGTTCCAGGATTTTGTCCCTGTGGTGTAGGTACACCCACAGCGCTGTTAGGGAGTGACTTCATGGATTTTGTCCCGTGTGTGGTGTAGGTACACCCACGGCGCTGTTAGGGAGGAAGTTCCAGGATTTTGTCCCGTGTGTAGTGTAGGTACACCCACAGCGCTGTTAGGGTGGGTGTTCCAGGATTTTGTCCAAGTGGTGTAGGTACACCCACGGCGCTGTTAGGGAGGGAGTTCCAGGATTTTGTCCCTGTGGTGTTGGTACACCCACGGCGCTGTTAGGGAGGGAGTTCCAGGATTTTGTCCCCGTGTGGTGTAGGTACACCCATGGCGCTGTTAGGGAGGGAGTTCCAGGATTTTGTCCCTGTGGTGTAGGTACACCCACGGCGCTGTTAGGGAGGGTGTTCCAGGATTTTGTCCCTGTGGTGAAGGTACACCCACGGTGGTGTTAGGGAGTGAGTTCCAGGATTTTGTCCCGTGTGTGATGTACGTACACCCACGGCGCTGTTAGGGAAGAAGTTCCAGGATTTTGTCCCGTGTGTGGTGTAGGTACACCCACAGCGCTGTTAGGGAGGGAGTTCCAGGATTTTGTCTGTGTGGTGTAGGCACACCCACGGCGCTGTTAGGGAGGGAGTTCCAGGATTTTGTCCCTTTGGTGTAGGTACACCCACGGCGCTGTAAGGGATGGAGTTCCAGGATTTTGTCCCCGTGTGGTGTAGGTACACCCACGGCGCTGTTAGGGAGGGAGTTCCAGGATTTTGTCCCTGTGGTGTAGGTACACCCACAGCGATGTTAGGGAGTAAGATCCAGGATTTTGTCCCGTGTGTGGTGTAGGTACACCCACGGCGCTGTTAGGGAGTAAGATCCAGGATTTTGTCCCGTGTGTGGTGTAGGTACACCCACAGCGCTGTTAGTGAGGAAGTTCCAGGATTTTATCCCGTGTGTGGTGTAGGTACACCCACAGCGCTGTTAGTGAGGAAGTTCCAGGATTTTATCCCGTGTGTGGTGTAGGTACACCCACGGCGCTGTTAGGGAGGGAGTTCCAGGATTTTGTCCCTGTGGTGTAGGCACACCCACGGCGCTGTTAGGGAGGGAGTTCCAGGATTTTGTCCCTGTGGTGTAGGCACACCCACGGCGCTGTTAGGGAGGGAGTTCCAGGATTTTGTCCCTGTGGTGTAGGTACACCCACAGCGCTGTTAGGGAGGGAGTTCCAGGATTTTGTGTGAGGTGTAGGTACACCCATGGCGCTGTTAGGGAGGGAGTTCCAGGATTTTGTGTGTGGTTTAGGTACACCCATGGCGCTGTTAGGGAGGGAGTTCCAGGATTTTGTGTGAGGTGTAGGTACACCCATGGCGCTGTTAGGGAGGGAGTTCCAGGATTTTGTGTGTGGTTTAGGTACACCCACAGCGCTGTTAGGGAGGGAGTTCCAGGATTTTGTCCGTGTTGTGTAGGTACACCCACGGCGCTGTTAGGGAGGGTCTTCCAGGATTTTGTCCGTGTGGTGTAGGTACACCCACGGCGCTGTTAGGGAGGGAGTTCCAGGATTTTGTCCCCTCTGTGTGGTGTAGGTACACCCACGGCGCTGTTAGGGATGGAGTTCCAGGATTTTGTCCCCTGTGTGTGGTGTAGGTACACCCACAGCGCGGTTAGGGATGGTGTTCCAGGATTTTGTCCATGTGGTGTAGGTACACCCACAGCGCGGTTAGGGAGGGAGTTCCAGGATTTTGTCCGTGTGGTGTAGCTACACCCTCGGCGCTGTTAGGGTGGGAGTTCCAGGATTTTGTGTGTGGTGTAGGTACACCCACGGCGCTGTTAGGGAGGGAGTTCCAGGATGCTGTCCGTGTGGTGTAGGTACACCCACGGCGCTGTTTGGGAGGGAGTTGCAGGATTTTGTCCGTGTGGTGTAGGTACACCCACGGCGCTGTTAGGGAGGGATTTCCGGGATTTTGTCCCCGTGTGGTGTTGGTACACCCACGGCGCTGTTAGGGAGGGAGTTCCAGGATTTTGTCCCTGTGGTGTAGGTACACCCACAGCGCTGTTAGGGAGTGAGTTCATGGATTTTGTCCCGTGTGTGGTGTAGGTACACCCACGGCGCTGTAAGGGAGGAAGTTCCAGGATTTTGTCCCGTGTGTAGTGTAGGTACACCCACAGCGCTGTTAGGGTGGGTGTTCCAGGATTTTGTCCGTGTGGTGTAGGTACACCCACGGCGCTGTTAGGGAGGGAGTTCCAGGATTTTGTCCCTGTGGTGTTGGTACACCCACGGCGCTGTTAGGGAGGGAGTTCCAGGATTTTGTCCCCGTGTGGTGTAGGTACACCCATGGCGCTGTTAGGGAGGGAGTTCCAGGATTTTGTCCCTGTGGTGTAGGTACACCCACGGCGCTGTTAGGGAGGGTGTTCCAGGATTTTGTCCCTGTGGTGAAGGTACACCCACGGTGGTGTTAGGGAGTGAGTTCCAGGATTTTGTCCCGTGTGTGATGTACGTACACCCACGGCGCTGTTAGGGAAGAAGTTCCAGGATTTTGTCCCGTGTGTGGTGTAGGTACACCCACAGCGCTGTTAGGGAGGGAGTTCCAGGATTTTGTCTGTGTGGTGTAGGCACACCCACGGCGCTGTTAGGGAGGGAGTTCCAGGATTTTGTCCCTTTGGTGTAGGTACACCCACGGCGCTGTAAGGGATGGAGTTCCAGGATTTTGTCCCCGTGTGGTGTAGGTACACCCACGGCGCTGTTAGGGAGGGAGTTCCAGGATTTTGTCCCTGTGGTGTAGGTACACCCACAGCGATGTTAGGGAGTAAGATCCAGGATTTTGTCCCGTGTGTGGTGTAGGTACACCCACGGCGCTGTTAGGGAGTAAGATTCAGGATTTTGTCCCGTGTGTGGTGTAGGTACACCCACAGCGCTGTTAGTGAGGAAGTTCCAGGATTTTATCCCGTGTGTGGTGTAGGTACACCCACAGCGCTGTTAGTGAGGAAGTTCCAGGATTTTATCCCGTGTGTGGTGTAGGTACACCCACGGCGCTGTTAGGGAGGGAGTTCCAGGATTTTGTCCCTGTGGTGTAGGCACACCCACGGCGCTGTTAGGGAGGGAGTTCCAGGATTTTGTCCCTGTGGTGTAGGCACACCCACGGCGCTGTTAGGGAGGGAGTTCCAGGATTTTGTCCCTGTGGTGTAGGTACACCCACAGCGCTGTTAGGGAGGGAGTTGCAGGATTTTGTCCGTGTGGTGTAGGTACACCCACGGCGCTGTTAGGGAGGGATTTCCGGGATTTTGTCCCCGTGTGGTGTTGGTACACCCACGGCGCTGTTAGGGAGGGTGTTCCAGGATTTTGTCCGTTAGGTGTTGGTACACCCACGGCGCTGTTAGGGAGGGATTTCCAGGATTTTGTCCCTGTGGTGTAGGTACACCCACGGCGCTGTTAGGGAGGGAGTTCCAGGATTTTGTCCCTGTGGTGTAGGTACACCCACAGCGCTGTTAGGGAGTGACTTCATGGATTTTGTCCCGTGTGTGGTGTAGGTACACCCACGGCGCTGTTAGGGAGGGAGTTCCAGGATTTTGTCCCTGTGGTGTTGGTACACCCACGGCGCTGTTAGGGAGGGAGTTCCAGGATTTTGTCCCCGTGTGGTGTAGGTACACCCATGGCGCTGTTAGGGAGGGAGTTCCAGGATTTTGTCCCTGTGGTGTAGCTACACCCACGGCGCTGTTAGGGAGGGTGTTCCAGGATTTTGTCCCTGTGGTGAAGGTACACCCACGGTGGTGTTAGGGAGTGAGTTCCAGGATTTTGTCCCGTGTGTGATGTACGTACACCCACGGCGCTGTTAGGGAAGAAGTTCCAGGATTTTGTCCCGTGTGTGGTGTAGGTACACCCACAGCGCTGTTAGGGAGGGAGTTCCAGGATTTTGTCTGTGTGGTGTAGGCACACCCACGGCGCTGTTAGGGAGGGAGTTCCAGGATTTTGTCCCTTTGGTGCAGGTACACCCACGGCGCTGTAAGGGATGGAGTTCCAGGATTTTGTCCCCGTGTGGTGTAGGTACACCCACGGCGCTGTTAGGGAGGGAGTTCCAGGATTTTGTCCCTGTGGTGTAGGTACACCCACAGCGATGTTAGGGAGTAAGATCCAGGATTTTGTCCCGTGTGTGGTGTAGGTACACCCACGGCGCTGTTAGGGAGTAAGATCCAGGATTTTGTCCCGTGTGTGGTGTAGGTACACCCACAGCGCTGTTAGTGAGGAAGTTCCAGGATTTTATCCCGTGTGTGGTGTAGGTACACCCACAGCGCTGTTAGTGAGGAAGTTCCAGGATTTTATCCCGTGTGTGGTGTAGGTACACCCACGGCGCTGTTAGGGAGGGAGTTCCAGGATTTTGTCCCTGTGGTGTAGGCACACCCACGGCGCTGTTAGGGAGGGAGTTCCAGGATTTTGTCCCTGTGGTGTAGGCACACCCACGGCGCTGTTAGGGAGGGAGTTCCAGGATTTTGTCCCTGTGGTGTAGGTACACCCACAGCGCTGTTAGGGAGGGAGTTCCAGGATTTTGTGTGAGGTGTAGGTACACCCATGGCGCTGTTAGGGAGGGAGTTCCAGGATTTTGTGTGTGGTTTAGGTACACCCATGGCGCTGTTAGGGAGGGAGTTCCAGGATTTTGTGTGAGGTGTAGGTACACCCATGGCGCTGTTAGGGAGGGAGTTCCAGGATTTTGTGTGAGGTGTAGGTACACCCATGGCGCTGTTAGGGAGGGAGTTCCAGGATTTTGTGTGTGGTTTAGGTACACCCACAGCGCTGTTAGGGAGGGAGTTCCAGGATTTTGTCCGTGTTGTGTAGGTACACCCACGGCGCTGTTAGGGAGGGTCTTCCAGGATTTTGTCCGTGTGGTGTAGGTACACCCACGGCGCTGTTAGGGAGGGAGTTCCAGGATTTTGTCCCCTCTGTGTGGTGTAGGTACACCCACGGCGCTGTTAGGGATGGAGTTCCAGGATTTTGTCCCCTGTGTGTGGTGTAGGTACACCCACAGCGCGGTTAGGGATGGTGTTCCAGGATTTTGTCCCTGTGGTGTAGGTACACCCACAGCGCGGTTAGGGAGGGAGTTCCAGGATTTTGTCCGTGTGGTGTAGGTACACCCACAGCGCTGTTAGGGAGGGAGTTCCAGGATTTTCTCCGTGTGGTGTAGGTACACCCACGGTGCTGTTAGGGAGGGAGTTCCAGGATTTTGTCCCTGTGGTGTAGGCACACCCACGGCGCTGTTAGGGAGGGAGTTCCAGGATTTTGTCCCTGTGGTGTAGGTACACCCACAGCGCTGTTAGGGAGGGAGTTCCAGGATTTTGTGTGTGGTGTAGGTACACCCACGGCGCTGTTAGGGAGGGAGTTCCAGGATTTTTTCCCTGTGGTGTAGGCACACCCACGGCGCTGTTAGGGAGGGAGTTCCAGGATTTTGTCCCTGTGGTGTAGGTACACCCACAGCGCTGTTAGGGAGGGAGTTGCAGGATTTTATGTGTGGTGTAGGTACACCCATGGCGCTGTTAGGGAGGGAGTTCCAGGATTTTGTGTGTGGTGTAGGTACACCCATGGCGCAGTTAGGGAGGGACTTCCAGGATTTTGTCCCGTGTGGTGTAGGTACTCTCACAGCGCTGTTAGGGAGGGAGTTCCAGGACTTTGTCCGTGTTGTGTAGGTACACCCACGGCGCTGTTAGGGAGGGACTTCCAGGATTTTGTCCGTGTGGTGTAGGTACTCCCACGGCGCTGTTAGGGAGGGTGTTCCAGGATTTTGTCCCCTCTGTGTGGTGTAGGTACACCCACGGCGCTGTTAGGGATGGAGTTCCAGGATTTTGTCCCTGTGGTGTAGGTACACCCACAGTGCTGTTAGGGAGGGAGTTCCAGGATTTTGTCCCCGTGTGGTGTAGGTACATCCACGGCGCTGGTAGGGATGGAGTTCCAGGATTTTGTCCCCGTGTGGTGTAGGTACACCCACGGCGCTGTTAGGGAGGGAGTTCCAGGATTTTGTCCCCGTGTGGTGTAGGTACACCCACGGCGCTGTTAGGGAGGGAGTTCCAGGATTTTATGTGTGGTTTCGGTACACCCATGGCGCTGTTAGGGAGGGAGTTCCAGGATTTTGTGTGTGGTGTAGGTACACCCATGCCGCAGTTAGGGAGGGACTTCCAGGATTTTGTCCCGTGTGGTGTAGGTACTCCCACGGCGCTGTTAGGGAGGGAGTTCCAGGATTTTGTCCGTGTTGTGTAGGTACACCCACGGCGCTGTTAGGGAGGGAGTTCCAGGATTTTGTCCGTGTGGTGTAGGTACACCCACGGCGCTGTTAGGGAGGGAGTTCCAGGATTTTGTCCCCTCTGTGTGGTGTAGGTACACCCACGGCGCTGTTAGGGATGGAGTTCCAGGATTTTGTCCCCTGTGTGTGGTGTAGGTACACCCACGGCGCTGTTAGGGATGGAGTTCCAGGATTTTGTCCCTGTGGTGTAGGTACACCCACAGTGCTGTTCGGGAGGGAGTTCCAGGATTTTGTCCCCGTGTGGTGTAGGTACACCCACGGCGCTGTTAGGGATGGAGTTCCAGGATTTTGTCCCCTGTGTGTGGTGTAGGTACACCCACGGCGCTGTTAGGGAGGGAGTTCCAGGATTTTGTCCCGTGTGTGGCGTAGGTACACCCATGGCGCTGTTAGGGAGGGAGTTCCAGGATTTTGTCCCGTGTGGTGTAGGTACACCCACAGCGCTGTTAGGGAGGGAGTTCCAGGATTTTGTCCGGGTGGTGTAGGTACACCCACGGCGCTGTTAGGGAGTGAGTTCCAGGATTTTTTCCCGTGTGTAGTGCAGGTACACCCACGGCGCTGTTAGGGAGGGAGTTCCAGGATTTTGTCCGTGTGGTGTAGGTACACCCACGGCGCTGTTAGGGAGGGAGTTCCAGGATTTTGTCCCTGTGGTGTAGGTACACCTACGGCGCTGTTAGGGAGGTAGTTCCAGTATTTTGTCCCCGTGTGGTGTAGGTACACCCTTGGCGCTGTTAGGGAGGGAGTTCCAGGATTTTGTCCCTGTGGTGTAGGTACACCCACGGCGCTGTTAGGGAGGGTGTTCCAGGATTTTGTCCCTGTGGTGTAGGTACACCCACGGCGCTGTTAGGGAGTGAGTTCCAGCATCTTGTCCCGTGTGTGGTGTAGGCACACCCACGGCGCTGTTAGGGAGGGAGTTCCAGGATTTTGTCCCTGTGGTGTAGGTACACCCACAGCGCTGTTAGGGAGGGAGTTCCAGGATTTTGTGTCTGGTGTAGGTACACCCATGGCGCTGTTAGGGAGGGAGTTCCAGGATTTTGTGTGTGGTGTAGGTACACCCATGGCGCAGTTAGGGAGGGACTTCCAGGATTTTGTCCCGTGTGGTGCAGGTACTCCCACGGCGCTGTTAGGGAGGGAGTTCCAGGATTTTGTCCGTGTTGTGTAGGTATACCCACGGCGCTGTTAGGGAGGGAGTTCCAGGATTTTGTCCGTGTGGTGTAGGTACACCCATGGCGCTGTTAGGGAGGGAGTTCCAGGATTTTGTCCCCTCTGTGTGGTGTAGGTACACCCACGGCGCTGTTAGGGGTAGAGTTCCAGGATTTTGTCCCCTGTGTGTGGTGTAGGTACACCCACGGCGCTGTTAGGGATGGAGTTCCAGGATTTTGTCCCTGTGGTGTAGGTACACCCACAGTGCTGTTACGGAGGGAGTTCCAGGATTTTGTCCCCGTGTGGTGTAGGTACACCCACGGCGCTGGTAGGGATGGAGTTCCAGGATTTTGTCCCAGTGTGGTGTAGGTAGACCCACGGCGCTGTTAGGGAGGGAGTTCCAGGATTATGTCCCTGTGGTGTAGGTACACGAACGGCGCTGTTGGGGAGTGAAATCCAGGATTTTGTCCCGTGTGTGGTGTAGGTACACCCACAGCGCAGTTAGTGAGGAAGTTCCAGGATTTTGTCCCGTGTGTGGTGTTGTTACACCCACAGCGCTGTTAGGGAGGGAGTTCCAGGATTTTGTGTGTGGTGTAGGTACACCCACGGCGCTGTTAGGGAGGGAGTTCCAGGATTTTGTCCCCGTGTGGTGTAGGCACACCCACGGCGCTGTTAGGGAGGGAGTTCCAGGATTTTGTCCCTGTGGTGTAGGTACACCCACAGCGCTGATAGGGAGGGAGTTCCAGGCTTTTGTGTGTGGTGTAGGTACACCCACAGCGCTGTTAGGGAGGGAGTTCCAGGATTTTGTCCCCGTGTGGTGTAGGTACACCCACGGCGCTGTTAGGGAGTGAGTTCCAGGATTTTGTTCCTGGGGTGTAGGTACACCCACGGCGCTGTTAGGGAAAGAGTTCCAGGATTTTGTCCGTGTGGTGTAGGTACACCCACTGCGCTGTTAGGGAGGGAGTTCCAGGATTTTGTCCCTGTGGTGTAGGTACACCCACGGCGCTGTTAGGGAGGGTGTTCCAGGATTTTGTCCCTGTGGTGTAGGTACACCCACAGCGCTGTTAGGGAGGGAGTTCCAGGATTTTGTCCGTGTGGTGTAGGTACACCCACTGCGCTGTTAGGGAGGGAGTTCCAGGATTTTGTCCGTATGGTGTTGGTACACCCACGGCGCTGTTAGGGATGGAGTTCCGGGATTTTGTCCGTGTGGTGTAGGTACACCCACAGCGCTGTTAGGGAGGGAGTTCCAGGATTTTGTCCCCTCTGTGTGGTGTATGTACACCCACGGCGCTGTTAGGGAGGGAGTTCCAGGATATATTCCCCGTGTGGTGTAGGTACACCCACGGCGCTGTTAGGGAGGTAGTTCCAGGATTTTGTCCGTGTGGTGTAGGTACACCCACGGCGTTGTTAGGGAGGGATTTTCAGGATTTTGTCCCTGTGGTGTAGGTACACCCACAGCGCAGCTAGGGAGGGAGTTCCAGCATTTTGTCCCGTGTGTTGTAGGTACACCCACGGCGCTGTTAGGGAGGGAGTTCCAGGATTTTGTCTGTGTGCTGTAGGTACACCCACGGCGCTGTTAGGGAGTGAGTTCCAGGATTTTGTCCCTGTGATGTAGGTTCACCCACGCCGCTGTTAGGGAGGGAGTTCAAGGATTTTGTCCCCGTGTGGTGTAGGTACACCCTTGGCGCTGTTAGGGAGGGAGTTCCAGGATTTTGTCCCTGTGGTGTAGGTACACCCCCGGCGCTGTTAGGTAGGGAGTTCCAGGATTTTGTCCCTGTGGTGTAGGTACACCCACGGCGCTGTTAGGGAGGGAGTTCCAGGATTTTATCACTGTGCTGTAGGTAAACCCACAGCGCTGTTAGGGAGGGAGTTCCAGGATTTTGTGTGTGGTGTAGGTACACCCATGGCGCAGTTAGGGAGGGACTTCCAGGATTTTGTACCGTGTGGTGTAGGTACTCCCACGGCTTGTTAGGGAGGCAGTTCCAGGGTTTTGTCCGTGTTGTGTAGGTACACCCACGGCGCTGTTAGGGAGGGAGTTCCAGGATTTTGTCCGTGTGGTGTAGGTACACCCACGGCGCTGTTAGGGAGGGAGTTCCAGGATTTTGTCCCCTCTGTGTGGTGTAGGTATACCCACGGCGCTGTTAGGGATGGAGTTCCAGGATTTTGTCCCCTGTGTGTGGTGTAGGTACACCCACGGCGCTGTTAGGGATGGAGTTCCGGGATTTTGTCCCTGTGGTGTAGGTACACCCACAGTGCTGTTAGGGAGGGAGATCCAGGATTATGTCCCCGTGTGGTGTAGGTACACCCACGGCGCTGGTAGGGATGGAGTTCCAGGATTTTGTCCCCTGTGTGTGGTGTCGGTACACCCACGGCGCTGTTAGGGAGGGAGTTCCAGGATTTTGTCCCGTGTGGTGTAGGTACACCCACAGCGCTGTTAGGGAGGGAGTTCTAGGATTTTGTCCGCGTGGTGTAGGTACACCCACGGCGCTGTTAGCGAGTGAGTTCCAGGATTTTGTCCCGTGTGTACTGCAGGTACACCCACGGCGCTGTTAGGGAGGGAGTTCCAGGATTTTGTCCCTGTGGTGTAGGTACACCCACGGCGCTGTTAGGGAGGTAGTTCCAGGATTTTGTCCCCGTGTGGTGTAGGGACACCCTTTGCGCTGTTAGGGAGGGAGTTCCAGGATTTTGTCCCTGTGGTGTAGGTACACCCACGGCGCTGTTAGGGAGTGAGTTCCAGCATCTTGTCCCGTGTGTGGTGTAGGCACACCCACGGCGCTGTTAGGGAGGAACTTCCAGGATTTTGTCCCGTGTGTGGTGTAGGTACAGCCACAGCGCTGTTAGGGAGGGAGTTACTGGTTTTTGTCCGTGTGGTGTAGGTACACCCACGGCGCTGTTAGGGAGGGTGTTCCAGGATTTTGTCCCTGTGGTGTAGGTACACCCACGGCGCTGTTAGGGAGGGTGTTCCAGGATTTTGTCCCTATGGTGTAGGTACACCCACGCGCTGTTAGGGAGGGAGTTACAGGATTTTGTCCCTGTGGTGTAGGTACACCCACGGCGCTGCTAGGGAGTGAGTTCCAGGATTTTGTCCGTGTGGTGTAGGTACACCCACGGCGCTGTTAGGGAGGGAGTTCCTGGATTTTGTCCCCGTGTGGTGTAGGTACACCCACGGCGCTTTTAGGGAGGGAGTTCCAGGATTTTGTCCCTGGGGTGTAGGTACACCCACGGCGCTGTTAGGGAGTGAGTTCCAGGATTTTGTCCGTGTGGTGTAGGTACACCCACTGCGCTGTTAGGGAGGGAGTTCCAGGATTTTGTACCTATGGTGTAGGTACACCCACAGCGCTGTTAGGGAGGGAGTTCCAGGATTTTGTCCCGTGTGTGGTGTAGGTACACCCACGGCGCTGTTAGGGAGGGTGTTCCAGGATTTTGTCCGTGTGGTGTAGGTTCACCCACGGCGCTTTTAGGGAGGGAGTTCAAGGATTTTGTCCGTGTGGTGTAGGTACACCCACTGCGCTGTTAGGGAGGGAGTTCCAGGATTTTGTCCGTATGGTGTTGGTACACCCACGGCGCTGTTAGGGAGTGAGTTCCAGGATTTTGTCCGTGTGGTGTAGGTACACCCACGGCGCTGCTAGGGAGGTAGTTCCGGGATATTGTCCATGTGGTGTAGGTACACCCACAGCGCTGTTAGGGAGGGAATTCCAGGATTTTGTCCCCTCTGTGTGGTGTATGTACACCCACGGCGCTGTTAGGGAGGGAGTTCCAGGATTTTTTCCACGTGTGGTGTAGGTACACCCACGGCGCTGTTAGGGAGGGAGTTCCAGGATTTTGTCCGTGTGGTGTAGGTACACCCACGGCGCTGTTAGGGAGGGATTTTCAAGATTTTGTCCCTGTGGTGTAGTTACACCCACAGCGCTGTTAGGGAGGGAGTTCCAGGATTTTGTCCCCTGTGTGTGGTGTAGGTACATCCACGGCGCTGTTAGGGAGGGAGTTCCAGGATATTGTCTGTGTGGTGTAGGTACACCCACGGCGCTGTTAGGGAGGGAGTTCCAGGATTTTGTCCGTGTGGTGTAGGTACACCT
The DNA here is from genome assembly GCF_964194155.1 of Cetorhinus maximus. Taxonomy (NCBI): domain Eukaryota; kingdom Metazoa; phylum Chordata; class Chondrichthyes; order Lamniformes; family Cetorhinidae; genus Cetorhinus; species Cetorhinus maximus. Next base: position 167,268 of record NW_027596506.1, read on the forward strand.
ACGGCGCTGTTAGGGAGTGAGTTCCTGGATTTTGTCCCGTGTGTGGTGTAGGTACACCCACGGCGCTGTTAGGGAGGACGTTCCAGGATTTTGTCCCGTGTGTAGTGCAGGTACACCCACAGCGCTGTTAGGGAGGGAGTTCCAGGATTTTGTCCGTGTGGTGTAGGTACACCCACGGCGCTGTTAGGGAGGGAGTTCCAGGATTTGTCCCTGTGATGTAGGTACACCCACGGCGCTGTTAGGGAGGGAGTTCCAGGATTTTGTCCCCGTGTGGTGTAGGTACACCCTTGGCGCTGTTAGGGAGGGAGTTCCAGGATTTTGTCCCTGTGATGTAGGTACACCCCCGGGGCTTTTAGGTAGGGAGTTCCAGGATTTTGTCCCTGTGGTGTAGGTACACCCACGGCGCTGTTAGGGAGTGAGTTCCAGCATCTTGTCCCGTGTGTGGTGTAGGTACAGCCACAGCGCTGTTAGGGAGGGAGTTCCAGGATTTTTTGTGTGGTGTAGGTACACCCATGGCGCAGCTAGGGAGGGACTTCCAGGATTTTGTCCCGTGTGGTGTAGGTACTCCCACGGCGCTGTTAGGGAGGGAGTTCCAGGATTTTGTCCGTGTTGTGTAGGTACACACACGGCGCTGTTAGGGAGGGACTTCCAGGATTTTGTCCCGTGTGTAGTGTTGGTACACCCACAGCGCTGTTAGGGAGGAAGTTCCAAGATTTTGTCCGTGTTGTGTAGGTACACACACGGCGCTGTTAGGGAGTGAGTTCCAGCATCTTGTCCCGTGTGTGGTGTAGGCACACCCACGGCGCTGTTACGGAGAGAGTTCCAGGATTTTGTCCATGTGGTCTAGGTACACCCACGGCGATGTTAGGGAGGGAGTTCCAGGATTTTGTCCCTGTGGTGTAGGTACACCCATGGCGCTGTTAGGGAGGGAGTTCCAGGATTTTGTCTCTGTGGTGTAGGTACACCCACGGCGATGTTAGGGAGGGAGTTCCAGGATTTTGTCCCTGTGGTGTAGGTACACCCACGGCGCTGTTAGGGAGGGAGTTCCAGGATTTTGTCCCGTGCGGTGTAGGTACACCCACAGCGCTGTTAGGGAGGGAGTTCCAGGATTTTGTCCGTGTGGTGTAGGTACACCCACGGCGCTGTTAGGGAGGGAGTTCCAGGATTTTGTCCGTGTGGTGTAGGTACACCCACAGCGCTGTTAGGGAGGGAGTTCCAGGATTTTGTCTCTGTGGTGTAGGTTCTCCCACGGTGCTGTTAGGGAGGGAGTTCCAGGATTTTGTCCCTTTGGGGTAGGTAGCCCCACGCCGCTGTTAGGTTCGGATTTCCAGGATTTTGACACTGTGGTGTAGGTACACCACTGTGCTATTAGGGAGGGCGTTGCAGGATTTTGTCCGTGTGGTGTAGGTACACCCACGGCGCCGTTAGGGACGGAGTTCCAGGATTTTGTCCCTGTGGTGTAGGTACACCCACGGTGCTGTTAGGGAAGGAGTTCCAGGATTTTTCCCCGTGTGGTGTAGGTACACCCACGGCGCTGTTAGGGAGTGTGTTCCGGGATTTTGTTCCTGTGGTGTAGGTACACCCACGGCGCTGTTAGGGAGTGAGTTCCAGGATTTTGTCCCGTGTGTAGTGTTGGTACACCCACAGCGCTGTTAGGGAGGAAGTTCCAAGATTTTGTCCGTGTTGTGTAGGTACACCCACGGCGCTGTTAGGGAGGGCGTTCCAGGATTTTGTCCGTGTGGTGTAGGTACACCCACAGCGTTGTTAGGGAGGAAGTTCCAGGATTTTGTACCGTGTGTGGTGTAGATACACCCACAGCGCTGTTAGGGAGGGAGTTCCAGGATTTTGTTCCTGTGGTGTAGGTACACCCACGGCACTGTTAGGGAGGGTGTTCCAGGATTTTGTCTGTGTGGTGTAGGTACACCCACATCGCTGTTAGGGAGGGTGTTCCAGGAATTTGTCCGTGTGGTGTAGGTACACCCACGGCGCTGTTAAGGAGGGAGTTCCAGGATTTTGTCCGTGTGTTGTAGGTACAGCCACGGCACGGTTAGGGAGGGAGTTCCAGGATTTTGTCTGTGTGGTGTAGGTACACCCACGGCTCTGTTAGGGAGGGAGTTCCAGTTTTGTCCGTGTGGTGTAGGTACACCCACGGCGCTGTTAGGGAGCGAGTTCCAGGATTTTGTCCGTGTGGTGTAGGTACACCCACGGCGCTGTTAGGGAGGGAGTTCCAGGATTTTGCCCGTGTGGTGTAGGTACACCCACGGCGTCGTTAGGGAGCCAGTTTTAGGATTTTGTCCCCGTGTGCTGTAGGTACACCCACGGCGCTGTTAGGGAGGGAGTTCCAGGATTTTATCCCTGTGGTGTAGGTACACCCACGGCGCTGTTAGGGAGTGAGTTCCAGGATTTTGTCCCGTGTGTGGTGTAGGTACACCCACGGCGCTGTTAGGGAGGAAGTTCCTGGATTTTGTCCCGTGTGTAGTGTAGGTACACCCACAGCGCTGTTAGGGAGGGAGTTCCAGGATTTTGTCCGTGTGGTGTAGGTACACCCACGGCGCTGTTAGGGAGCGAGTTCCAGGATTTTGTCTCTGTGGTATTGGTACACCCACGGCGCTGTTAGGGAGGGAGTTCCAGGATTTTGTCCCCGTGTCGTGTAGGTACACCCACGGCGCTGTTAGGGAGGGAGTTCCAGGATTTTGTCCCTGTGGTGTAGGTACACCCACGGCGCTGTTAGGGAGGGAGTTCCAGGATTTTGTCCCTGTGGTGTAGGTACACCCACGCCGCTGTTCGGGAGTAAGTTCCAGGATTTTGTCCCGTGTGTGGTGTAGGTACACCCACGGCGCTGTTAGGGAGGAAGTTCCAGGATTTTGTCCCGTGTGTGGTGTAGGTACACCCACGGCGCTGTTAGGGAGGGATGTCCAGGATTTTGTCCGTGTGGTGTAGGTACACCCACGGCGCTATTAGGGAGGGAGTTCCAGGATTTTGTCCCCGTGTGTTGTAGGTACACCCACGGCGCTGTTAGGGAGGGAGGTCCAGGATTTTGTCCCGTTTGTGGTGTAGGTACACCCACGACGCTGTTAGGGAGGGAGTTCCAGGATTTTGTCCCTGTGGTGTAGGTACACCCACGCTGCTGTTAGGGAGTGAGTTCCTGGATTTTGTCCCGTGTGTGGTTTAGGAACACCCACGGCGCTGTTAGGGAGGAACTTCCAGGATTTTGTCCTGTGTGTGGTGTAGGTACACCCACAGCGCTGTTAGGGAGGTAGTTCCAGGATTTTGTCCGTATGGTGTACGTACACCCACGGCGCTGTTACGGAGGGAGTTCCAGGATTTTGTCCATGTGGTGTAGGTACACCCACGGCGCTGTTAGGGAGGGAGTTCCACGATTTTGTCCCCGTGTGGTGTAGGTACACCCACGGCGCTGTTAGGGAGGGTGTTCCAGGATTTTGTCTGTGTGGTGTAGGTACACCCACGGCGCTGTTAGGGAGGGAGTTCCAGGATTTTGTCTGTGTGGTGTAGGTACACCCACGGCGCTGTTAGGGAGGGAGTTCCAGGATTTTGTCCGTGTGGTGTAGGTACACCTACGGCGCTGTTAGGGAGTGAGTTCCTGGATTTTGTCCCGTGTGTGGTGTAGGTACACCCACGGCGCTGTTAGGGAGGACGTTCCAGGATTTTGTCCCGTGTGTAGTGCAGGTACACCCACAGCGCTGTTAGGGAGGGAGTTCCAGGATTTTGTCCGTGTGGTGTAGGTACACCCACGGCGCTGTTAGGGAGGGAGTTCCAGGATTTTGTCCCTGTGATGTAGGTACACCCACGGCGCTGTTAGGGAGGGAGTTCCAGGATTTTGTCCCCGTGTGGTGTAGGTACACCCTTGGCGCTGTTAGGGAGGGAGTTCCAGGATTTTGTCCCTGTGATGTAGGTACACCCCCGGGGCTTTTAGGTAGGGAGTTCCAGGATTTTGTCCCTGTGGTGTAGGTACACCCACGGCGCTGTTAGGGAGTGAGTTCCAGCATCTTGTCCCGTGTGTGGTGTAGGTACAGCCACAGCGCTGTTAGGGAGGGAGTTCCAGGATTTTTTGTGTGGTGTAGGTACACCCATGGCGCAGCTAGGGAGGGACTTCCAGGATTTTGTCCCGTGTGGTGTAGGTACTCCCACGGCGCTGTTAGGGAGGGAGTTCCAGGATTTTGTCCGTGTTGTGTAGGTACACACACGGCGCTGTTAGGGAGGGACTTCCAGGATTTTGTCCCGTGTGTAGTGTTGGTACACCCACAGCGCTGTTAGGGAGGAAGTTCCAAGATTTTGTCCGTGTTGTGTAGGTACACACACGGCGCTGTTAGGGAGTGAGTTCCAGCATCTTGTCCCGTGTGTGGTGTAGGCACACCCACGGCGCTGTTACGGAGAGAGTTCCAGGATTTTGTCCATGTGGTCTAGGTACACCCACGGCGATGTTAGGGAGGGAGTTCCAGGATTTTGTCCCTGTGGTGTAGGTACACCCATGGCGCTGTTAGGGAGGGAGTTCCAGGATTTTGTCTCTGTGGTGTAGGTACACCCACGGCGATGTTAGGGAGGGAGTTCCAGGATTTTGTCCCTGTGGTGTAGGTACACCCACGGCGCTGTTAGGGAGGGAGTTCCAGGATTTTGTCCCGTGCGGTGTAGGTACACCCACAGCGCTGTTAGGGAGGGAGTTCCAGGATTTTGTCTCTGTGGTGTAGGTACACCCACGGCGCTGTTAGGGAGGGAGTTCCAGGATTTTGTCCGTGTGGTGTAGGTACACCCACAGCGCTGTTAGGGAGGGAGTTCCAGGATTTTGTCTCTGTGGTGTAGGTTCTCCCACGGTGCTGTTAGGGAGGGAGTTCCAGGATTTTGTCCCTTTGGGGTAGGTAGCCCCACGCCGCTGTTAGGTTCGGATTTCCAGGATTTTGACACTGTGGTGTAGGTACACCACTGTGCTATTAGGGAGGGAGTTCCAGGAATTTGTCCGTGTGGTATATGTACACCCACGACGCTGTTAGGGAGGGCGTTGCAGGATTTTGTCCGTGTGGTGTAGGTACACCCACGGCGCTGTTAGGGACGGAGTTCCAGGATTTTGTCCCTGTGGTGTAGGTACACCCACGGTGCTGTTAGGGAAGGAGTTCCAGGATTTTTCCCCGTGTGGTGTAGGTACACCCACGGCGCTGTTAGGGAGTGTGTTCCGGGATTTTGTCCCTGTGGTGTAGGTACACCCACGGCGCTGTTAGGGAGTGAGTTCCAGGATTTTGTCCCGTGTGTAGTGTTGGTACACCCACAGCGCTGTTAGGGAGGAAGTTCCAAGATTTTGTCCGTGTTGTGTAGGTACACCCACGGCGCTGTTAGGGAGGGCGTTCCAGGATTTTGTCCGTGTGGTGTAGGTACACCCACAGCGTTGTTAGGGAGGAAGTTCCAGGATTTTGTACCGTGTGTGGTGTAGATACACCCACAGCGCTGTTAGGGAGGGAGTTCCAGGATTTTGTCCGTGTGTTGTAGGTACAGCCACGGCACGGTTAGGGAGGGAGTTCCAGGATTTTGTCTGTGTGGTGTAGGTACACCCACGGCTCTGTTAGGGAGGGAGTTGCAGTTTTGTCCGTGTGGTGTAGGTACACCCACGGCGCTGTTAGGGAGCGAGTTCCAGGATTTTGTCCGTGTGGTGTAGGTACACCCACGGCGCTGTTAGGGAGGGAGTTCCAGGATTTTGCCCGTGTGGTGTAGGTACACCCACGGCGCTGTTAGGGAGTGTGTTCCGGGATTTTGTCCCTGTGGTGTAGGTACACCCACGGCGCTGTTAGGGAGTGAGTTCCAGGATTTTGTCCCGTGTGTAGTGTTGGTACACCCACAGCGCTGTTAGGGAGGAAGTTCCAAGATTTTGTCCGTGTTGTGTAGGTACACCCACGGCGCTGTTAGGGAGGGCGTTCCAGGATTTTGTCCGTGTGGTGTAGGTACACCCACAGCGTTGTTAGGGAGGAAGTTCCAGGATTTTGTACCGTGTGTGGTGTAGATACACCCACAGCGCTGTTAGGGAGGGAGTTCCAGGATTTTGTCCGTGTGTTGTAGGTACAGCCACGGCACGGTTAGGGAGGGAGTTCCAGGATTTTGTCTGTGTGGTGTAGGTACACCCACGGCTCTGTTAGGGAGGGAGTTGCAGTTTTGTCCGTGTGGTGTAGGTACACCCACGGCGCTGTTAGGGAGCGAGTTCCAGGATTTTGTCCGTGTGGTGTAGGTACACCCACGGCGCTGTTAGGGAGGGAGTTCCAGGATTTTGCCCGTGTGGTGTAGGTACACCCACGGCGTCGTTAGGGAGCCAGTTTTAGGATTTTGTCCCCGTGTGCTGTAGGTACACCCACGGCGCTGTTAGGGAGGGAGTTCCAGGATTTTATCCCTGTGGTGTAGGTACACCCACGGCGCTGTTAGGGAGGGAGTTCCAGGATTTTGTCCCTGTGGTGTAGGTACACCCACGGCGCTGTTAGGGAGTGAGTTCCAGGATTTTGTCCCGTGTGTGGTGTAGGTACACCCACGGCGCTGTTAGGGAGGAAGTTCCTGGATTTTGTCCCGTGTGTAGTGTAGGTACACCCACAGCGCTGTTAGGGAGGGAGTTCCAGGATTTTGTCCGTGTGGTGTAGGTACACCCACGGCGCTGTTAGGGAGCGAGTTCCAGGATTTTGTCTCTGTGGTATTGGTACACCCACGGCGCTGTTAGGGAGGGAGTTCCAGGATTTTGTCCCCGTGTCGTGTAGGTACACCCACGGCGCTGTTAGGGAGGGAGTTCCAGGATTTTGTCCCTGTTGTGTAGGTACACCCACGGCGCTGTTAGGGAGGGAGTTCCAGGATTTTGTCCCTGTGGTGTAGGTACACCCACGCCGCTGTTCGGGAGTAAGTTCCAGGATTTTGTCCCGTGTGTGGTGTAGGTACACCCACGGCGCTGTTAGGGAGGAAGTTCCAGGATTTTGTCCCGTGTGTGGTGTAGGTACACCCACGGCGCTGTTAGGGAGGGATGTCCAGGATTTTGTCCGTGTGGTGTAGGTACACCCACGGCGCTATTAGGGAGGGAGTTCCAGGATTTTGTCCCCGTGTGTTGTAGGTACACCCACGGCGCTGTTAGGGAGGGAGGTCCAGGATTTTGTCCCGTTTGTGGTGTAGGTACACCCACGACGCTGTTAGGGAGGGAGTTCCAGGATTTTGTCCCTGTGGTGTAGGTACACCCACGCTGCTGTTAGGGAGTGAGTTCCTGGATTTTGTCCCGTGTGTGGTTTAGGTACACCCACGGCGCTGTTAGGGAGGAACTTCCAGGATTTTGTCCTGTGTGTGGTGTAGGTACACCCACAGCGCTGTTAGGGAGGTAGTTCCAGGATTTTGTCCGTATGGTGTACGTACACCCACGGCGCTGTTACGGAGTGAGTTCCAGGATTTTGTCCGTGTGGTGTAGGTACACCCACGGCGCTGTTAGGGAGGGAGTTCCACGATTTTGTCCCCGTGTGGTGTAGGTACACCCACGGCGCTGTTAGGGAGGGTGTTCCAGGATTTTGTCTGTGTGGTGTAGGTACACCCACGGCGCTGTTAGGGAGTTTGTTCCAGGATTTTGTCCCGTGTGTGGTGTAGGAACACCCACGGCGCTGTTAGGGAGGAAGTTCCAGGATTTTGTCCCGTTTGTGGTGGAGGGACACCCACAGCGCTGTTAGGGAGGGAGTTCCAGGATTTTGTCCGTGTGGTGTAGGTACACCCACGGCGCTGTTAGTGAGTGAGTTCCAGGATTTTGTCCCGTGTGTGGTGTAGGTACACCCACGGCGCTGTTACGGAGGAAATTCCAGGATTTTGTCCCGTGTGTGGTGTAGGTACACCCACAGCGCTGTTAGGGATGGAGTTCCAGGATTTTGTCCGTGTGGTGTAGGTACACACACGGCGCTGTTAGGGTGGGAGTTCCAGGATTTTGTCCCCGTGTGGTGTAGGTACACCCACGGCGCTGTTAGGGAGGGAGTTCCAGGATTTTGTCCCTGTGGTGTAGGTACACCCACGGCGCTGTTAGGGAGGGAGTTCCAGGATTTTGTCCCCGTGTGGTGGAGGTACACCCACGGCGCTGTTAGGGAGGGAGTTCCAGGATTTTGTCCCTGTGGTGTAGGTACACCCACGGCGCTGTTAGGGAGGGAGTTCCAGGATTTTGTCCCCGTGTGGTGGAGGTACACCCACGGAGCGGTTAGGGAGGGAGTTCCAGGATTTTGTCCGTGTGGTGTAGGTACACCCACGCCGCTGTTAGGGAGGGAGTTCCAGGATTTTGTCCGTGTGATGTAGGTACACCCATGCCGCTGTTAGGGAGGGAGTTCAAGAATTTTGTCCCCGTGTGGTGTAGGTACACCCACAGTGCTGTTAGGGAGGTAGTTCCAGGATTTTGTCCGTGTGGTGTAGGTACACCCACGCCGCTGTTAGGGAGGGAGTTCCAGGATTTTGTCCGTGTGGTGTAGGTACACCCACGGCGCTGTTACGGAGAGAGTTCCAGGATTTTGTCCATGTGGTCTAGGTACACCCACGGCGATGTTAGGGAGGGAGTTCCAGGATTGTGTCCCTGTGGTGTAGGTACACCCATGGCGCTGTTAGGGAGGGTTTTCCAGGATTTTGTCTCTGTGGTGTAGGTACACCCACGGCGATGTTAGGGAGGGAGTTCCAGGATTTTGTCCCTGTGGTGTAGGTACACCCACGGCGCTGTTAGGGAGGGAGTTCCAGGATTTTGTCCCGTGCGGTGTAGGTACACCCACAGCGCTGTTAGGGAGGGAGTTCCAGGATTTTGTCTCTGTGGTGTAGGTACACCCACGGCGCTGTTAGGGAGGGAGTTCCAGGATTTTTTCCGTGTGGTGTAGGTACACCCACGGCGCTGTTAGGGAGAGAGTTCCAGGATTTTGTCCGTGTGGTGTAGGTACACCCACGGCGCTGTTAGGGAGGGAGTTCCAGGATTTTGTCTCTGTGGTGTAGGTACACCAATGGCGCTGTTAGGGAGGGAGTTCCAGGATTTTGTCCGTGTGGTGTAGGTACACCCACGGCGATGTTAGGGAGGGAGTTCCAGGATTTTGTCTCTGTGGTGTAGGTACACCCATGGCGCTGTTAGGGAGGGAGTTCCAGGATTTTGTCCTTGTGGATTAGGTACACCCACGGCGATGTTAGGGAGGGAGTTCTATGATTTTGTCCGTGTGGTGTAGGTACACCCACGGCGCTGTTAGGGAGGGAGTTCCAGGATTTTGTCCCGTGCGGTGTAGGTACACCCACAGCGCTGTTAGGGAGGGAGTTCCAGGATTTTGTCTCTGTGGTGTAGGTACACCCACGGCGCTGTTAGGGAGAGAGTTCCTGGATTTTGTCCCTTTCCTGTAGGTACACCCACGCCGCTGTTAGGGAGGGATTTCCAGGATTTTGTCACTGTGGTGTAGGTACACCCACAGCGCTATTAGGGAGGGAGTTCCAGGATTTTGTCCCCGTGTGGTGTAGGTACACCCTTGGCGCTGTTAGGGAGGGTCTTCCAGGGTTTTGTCCCTGTGGTGTAGGTACACCCACGGCGCTGTTCGGGAGGGAGTTCCAGGATTTTTTCCCTGTGGTGTAGGTACACCCACGGCGCTGTTACGGAGTGAGTTCCAGGATTTTGTCCGTGTGGTGTAGGTACACCCACGGCGCTGTTAGGGAGGGAGTTCCAGGATTTTGTCCCTGTGGTGTAGGTACACCCACGGTGCTGTTAGGGAGGGAGTTCCAGGATTTTGTCCCTGTGGTGTAGGTACACCGACGGCGCTGTTAGGGAGGGAGTTCCAGGATTTTGTCCGTGTGGTGTAGGTACACCCACGGCGCTGTTAGGGAGGGATTTCCAGGATTTTGTCCCTGTGGTGTAGGTACACCCACAGCGCTGTTAGGGAGGGAGTTCCAGGATTTTGTCCCGTGTGGTGTAGGTACACCCACGGCGCTGTTAGGGAGGGAGTTCCAGGATTTTGTCCTGTGTGTAGTGTAGGTACACCCACAGCGCTGTTAGGGAGGGTGTTCCAGGATTTTGTCCGTGTGGTGTAGGTACACCCACGGCGCTGTTAGGGAGGGAGTTCCAGGATTTTGTCCCTGTGGTGTAGGTACACCCACGGCGCTGTTAGGGAGGGAGTTCCAGGATTTTGTCCCCGTGTGGTGTAGGTACACCCATGGCGCTGTTAGGGAGGGAGTTCCAGGATTTTGTCCCTGTGGTGGAGGTACACCCACGGCGCTGTTAGGGAGGGAGTTCCAGGATTTTGTCCCGTGTGTGGTGTAGGTACACCCACGGCGCTGTTAGGGAAGAAGTTCCAGGATTTTGTCCCATGTGTGTTGTAGGTACACCCACAGCGCTGTTAGGGAGGGAGTTCCAGGATTTTGTCCCTGTGGTGCAGGTACAGCCACGGCGCTGTTAGGGAGTGAGATCCAGGATTTTGTCCCGTGTGTGGTGTAGGTACACCCACGGCGCTGTTAGTGAGGAAGTTCCAGGATTTTGTCCCGTGTGTGGTGTAGGTACACCCACAGCGCTGTTAGGGAGGGAGTTCCAGGATTTTCTCCGTGTGGTGTAGGTACTCCCACGGCGCTGTTAGGGAGGGAGTTCCAGGATTTTGTCCCTGTGGTGTAGGCACACCCACGGCGCTGTTAGGGTGGGAGTTCCAGGATTTTGTCTGTGTGGTGTAGGTACACCCACAGCGCTGTTTGGGACGGAGTTCCAGGATTTTGTGTGTGGTGTAGGTACACCCACGGTGCTGTTAGGGAGGGAGTTCCAGGATTTTGTCCCTGTGGTGTAGGCACACCCACAGCGCTGTTAGGGTGGGAGTTCCAGGATTTTGTGTGTGGTGTAGGTACACCCATGGCGCTGTTAGGGAGGGAGTTCCAGGATTTTGTCCCTGTGGTGTAGGTACACCCATTGCGCAGTTAGGGAGGGTCTTCCAGGATTTAGTCCCGTGTGGTGTAGGTACTCCCACGGCGCTGTTAGGGAGGGAGTTCCAGGATTTTGTCCGTGTTGTGTAGGTACACCCACGGCGCTGTTAGGGAGGGACTTCCAGGATTTTTTCCGTGTGGTGTAGGTACACCCACGGCGCTGTTAGGGAGGGAGTTCCAGGATTTTGTCCCCTCTGTGTGGTGTAGGTACACCCACGGCGCTGTTAGGGATGGAGTTCCAGGATTTTGTTCCCTGTGTGTGTTGTAGGTACACCCACGGCGCTGTTAGGGATGGAGTTCCAGGATTTTGTCCCGTGTGTGGTGTAGTTACACCCACGGCGCTGTTCGGGATGGAGTTCCAGGATTTTGTCCCTGTGGTGTAGGTACACCCACAGTGCTGTTAGGGAGGGAGTTCCAGGATTTTGTCCCCGTGTGGTGTAGGTAAACCCACGGCGCTGGTAGGGATGGAGTTCCAGGATTTTGTCCCATGTGTGTGGTGTGGGTACACCCACGGCGCTGTTAGGGAGGGAGTTCCAGGACTTTGTCCCTGTGGTGTAGGTACACCCACGCCGCTGTTAGGGAGTGAGATCCAGGATTTTGTCCCGTGTGTGGAGTAGTTAAACCCACAGCGCTGTTAGGGAGGGGGTTCCAGGATTTTCTCCGTGTGGTGTAGGTACACCCACGGCGCTGTTAGGGAGGGAGTTCCAGGATTTGGTCCCTGTGGTGTAGGCACACCCACGGCGCTGTTAGGGAGGGAGTTCCAGGATTTTGTGTGTGGTGTAGGTACACCCATGGCGCTGTTAGGGAGGGAGTTCCAGGATTTTGTGTGTGGTGTAGGTACACCCATGGCGCAGTTAGGGAGGGACTTCCAGAATTTTGTCCCGTGTGGTGTAGGTACTCCCACGGCGCTGTTAGGGAGGGAGTTCCAGGATTTTGTCCGTGTTGTGTAGGTACACCCACGGCGCTGTTAGGGAGGGAGTTCCAGGATTTTGTACCCTCTGTGTGGTGTAGGTACACCCACGGCGCTGTTAGGGAGGGAGTTCCAGGATTTTGTCCCTGTGGTGTAGGTACACCCACGGCGCTGTTGGGGATGGAGTTCCAGGATTTTGTCCCCTGTGTGTGGTGTAGGTACACCCACGGCGCTGTTAGGGATGGAGTTCCAGGATTTTGTCCCTGTGGTGTAGGTACACCCACAGTGCTGTTAGGGAGGGAGTTACAGGATTTTGTCCCCGTGTGGTGTAGGTACACCCACGGCGCTGATAGGGATGGAGTTCCAGGATTTTGTCCGCTGTGTGTGGTGTAGGTACACCCACGGCGCTGTTAGGGATGGAGTTCCAGGATTTTGTCCCTGTGGTGTAGGTACACCCACAGTGCTGTTAGGGAGGGAGTTCCAGGATTTTGTTCGTGTGGTGTAGGTACACCCACGGCGCTGTTAGGGAGGGAGTTCCAGGATTTTGTCCATGTGGTGTAGGTACACCCACGGCGCTGTTTGGGAGGGAGTTCCAGTATTTTGTCCCTGTGGTGTAGGTACACCCACGGCGCTGTTTGGGAGTGAGTTCCTGGATTTTGTCCCGTGTGTGGTGTAGGTACACCCACGGCGCTGTTAGGGAGGACGTTCCAGGATTTTGTCCCGTGTGTTGTGCAGGTACACCCACGGCTCTGTTAGGGAGCGAGTTCCAGTTTTGTCCTTGTGGTGTAGGTACACCCACGGCGCTGTTAGGGAGCGAGTTCCAGGATTTTGCCCGTGTGGTGTAGGTACACCCACGGCGCTGTTAGGGAGGGAGTTCCAGGATTTTGCCCGTGTTGTGTAGGTACACCCACGGCGCCGTTAGGGAGCCAGTTCCAGGATTTTGTCCCCGTGTGCTGTAGGTACACCCACGGCGCTGTTAGGGAGGGAGTTCCAGGATTTTATCCCTGTGGTGTAGGTACACCCACAGCGCTGTTAGGGAGGGAGTTCCAGGATTTTTACCCTCTGGTGTAGGTACACCCACGGCGCTGTTAGTGAGGGACTTCCAGGATTTTGTCCCTGTGGTGTAGGTACACCCACGGCGCTGTTAGGGAGGGAGTTCCAGGATTTTGTCCCCGTGTGGTGGAGGTACACCCACGGCGCTGTTAGGGAGGGAGTTCCAGGATTTTGTCCCTCTGGTGTAGGTACACCCACGGCGCTGTTAGGGAGGGAGTTCCAGGATTTTGTCCGTGTGGTGTAGGTACACCCACGCCGCTGTTAGGGAGGGAGTTCCAGGATTTTGTCCGTGTGATGTAGGTACACCCATGCCGCTGTTAGGGAGGGAGTTCAAGAATTTTGTCCCCGTGTGGTGTAGGTACACCCACAGTGCTGTTAGGGAGGTAGTTCCAGGATTTTGTCCGTGTGGTGTAGGTACACCCACGCCGCTGTTAGGGAGGGAGTTCCAGAATTTTGTCCCCGTGTGGTGTAGGTACACCCACAGTGCGTTTAGGGAGGTAATTCCAGGATTTTGTCCGTGTGGTGTAGGTACACCCACGCCGCTGTTAGGGAGGGAGTTCCAGGATTTTGTCCGTGTGGTGTAGGTACACCCACGGCGCTGTTACGGAGAGAGTTCCAGGATTTTGTCCATGTGGTCTAGGTACACCCACGGCGATGTTAGGGAGGGAGTTCCAGGATTTTGTCCCTGTGGTGTAGGTACACCCATGGCGCTGTTAGGGAGGGAGTTCCAGGATTTTGTCTCTGTGGTGTAGGTACACCCAAGGCTATGTTAGGGAGGGAGTTCCAGGATTTTGTCCGTGTGGTGTAGGTACACCCACAGCGCTGTTAGGGAGGGAGTTCCAGGATTTTGTCTCTGTGGTGTAGGTTCTCCCACGGTGCTGTTAGGGAGGGAGTTCCAGGATTTTGTCCCTTTGGGGTAGGTACCCCCACGCCGCTGTTAGGTTGGGATTTCCAGGATTTTGTCACTGTGGTGTAGGTAAACCACTGTGCTATTAGGGAGGGAGTTCCAGGAATTTGTCCGTGTGGTATATGTACACCCACGACGCTGTTAGGGAGGGCGTAGCAGGATTTTGTCCGTGTGGTGTAGGTACACCCACGGCGCTGTTAGGGACGGAGTTCCAGGATTTTGTCCCTGTGGTGTAGGTACACCCACGCCGCTGTTAGGGAGGGAGTTCCATAATTTTGTCCCCGTGTGGTGTAGGTACACCCACAGTGCTGTTAGGGAGGTAGTTCCAGGATTTTGTCCGTGTGGTGTAGGTACACCCACGCCGCTGTTAGGGAGGGAGTTCCAGGATTTTGTCCGTGTGGTGTAGGTACACCCACGGCGCTGTTACGGAGAGAGTTCCAGGATTTTGTCCATGTGGTCTAGGTACACCCACGGCGATGTTAGGGAGGGAGTTCCAGGATTTTGTCCCTGTGGTGTAGGTACACCCACGGCGCTGTTAGGGAGGGTTTTCCAGGATTTTGTCTCTGTGGTGTAGGTACACCCACGGCGATGTTAGGGAGGGAGTTCCAGGATTTTGTCCCTGTGGTGTTGGTACACCCACGGCGCTGTTAGGGAGGGAGTTCCAGGATTTTGTCCCGTGCGGTGTAGGTACACCCACAGCGCTGTTAGGGAGGGAGTTCCAGGATTTTGTCTCTGTGGTGTAGGTACACCCACGGCGCTGTTAGGGAGGTTGTTCCAGGATTTTGTCCGTGTGGTGTAGGTACACCCACAGCGCTGTTAGGGAGGGAGTTCCAGGATTTTGTCCGTGTGGTGTAGGTACACCCACGGCGCTGTTAGGGAGGGAGTTCCAGGATTTTGTCTCTGTAGTGTAGGTACACCCATCGCGCTGTTAGGGAGGGAGTTCCAGGATTTTGTCCTTGTGGTGTAGGTACACCCACGGCGATGTTAGGGAGGGAGTTCTATGATTTTGTCCGTGTGGTGTAGGTACACCCACGGCTCTGTTAGGGAGGGAGTTCCAGGATTTTGTTCCGTGCGGTGTAGGTACACCCACAGCGCTGTTAGGGAGGGAGTTCCAGGATTTTGTCTCTGTGGTGTAGGTACACCCACGGCGCTGTTAGGGAGAGAGTTCCAGGATTTTGTCCCTTTCGTGTAGGTACACCCACGCCGCTGTTAGGGAGGGATTTCCAGGATTTTGTCACGGTGGTGTAGGTACACCCACAGCGCTATTAGGGAGGGAGTTCCAGGATTTTGTCCCCGTGTGGTGTAGGTACACCCTTGGCGCTGTTAGGGAGGGAGTTCCAGGATTTTGTCCCTGTGGTGTAGGTACACCCACGGCGCTGTTAGGGAGGGAGTTCCAGGATTTTTTCCCTGTGGTGTAGGTACACCCACGGCGCTGTTACGGAGTGAGTTCCAGGATTTTGTCCTTGTGGTGTAGGTACACCCACTGCGCTGTTAGGGAGGGAGTTCCAGGATTTTGTCCCTGTGGTGTAGGTACACCCACGGTGCTGTTAGGGAGGGTGTTCCAGGATTCTGTCCCTGTGGTGTAGGTACACCGACGGCGCTGTTAGGGAGGGAGTTCCAGGATTTTGTCCGTGTGGTGTAGGTACACCCACGGCGCTGCTAGGGAGGGAGTTCCAGGATTTTGTCCGTGTGGTGTAGGTACACCCACAGCGCTGTTAGGGAGGGAGTTCCAGGATTTTGTCCCCGTGTGGTGTAGGTACACCCACGGCGCTGTTAGGGAGGGAGTTCCAGGATTTTGTCCCCGTGTGGTGCAGGTACACCCACAGCGCTGTTAGGGAGGGAGTTCCAGGATTTTGTCCTTGTGGTGTAGGTACACCCACGACACTGTTAGGGAGGGATTTCCAGGATTTTGTCCCTGTGGTGTAGGTACACCCACAGCGCTGTTAGGGAGGGAGTTCCAGGATTTTGTCCCGTGTGGTGTAGGTACACCCACGGCGCTGTTAGGGAGGGAGTTCCAGGATTTTGTCCTGTGTGTAGTGTAGGTACACCCACAGCGCTGTTAGGGAGGGTGTTCCAGGATTTTGTCCGTGTGGTGTAGGTACACCCACGGCGCTGTTAGGGAGCGAGTTCCAGGATTTTGTCCCTGTGGTGTAGGTACACCCACGGCGCTGTTAGGGAGGGAGTTCCATGATTTTGTCCCCGTGTGTTGTAGGTACACCCATGGCGCTGTTAGGGAGGGAGTTCCAGGATTTTGTCCCTGTGGTGTAGGTACACCCACGGCGCTGTTAGGGAGGGAGTTCCAGGATTTTGTCCCTGTGGTGAAGGTACACCCACGGCGGTGTTAGGGAGTGAGTTCCAGGATTTTGTCCCGTGTGTGGTGTAGGTACACCCACGGCGCTGTTAGGGAAGAAGTTCCAGGATTTTGTCCCGTGTGTGTTGTAGGTACACCCACAGCGCTGTTAGGGAGGGAGTTCCAGGATTTTGTCCCTGTGGTGTAGGTACACCCAAGGCGCTGTTAGGGAGTGAGATCCAGGATTTTGTCCCGTGTGTGGTGTAGGTACACTCACGGCGCTGTTAGTGAGGAAGTTCCAGGATTTTGTCCCGTGTGTGGTGTAGGTACACCCACAGCGCTGTTAGGGAGGGAGTTCCAGGATTTTCTCCGTGTGGTGTAGGTACTCCCACGGCGCTGTTAGGGAGGGAGTTCCAGGATTTTGTCTGTGTGGTGTAGGTACACCCACTGCGCTGTTTGGGACGGAGTTCCAGGATTTTGTGTGTGGTGTAGGTACACCCACGGCGCTGTTAGGGAGGGAGTTCCAGGATTTTGTCCCTGTGGTGTAGGTACACCCACAGCGCTGTTAGGGTGGGAGTTCCAGGATTTTGTGTGTGGTGTAGGTACACCCATGGCGCTGTTAGGGAGGGAGTTCCAGGATTTTGTGTGTGGTGTAGGTACACCCATGGCGCAGTTAGGGAGGGTCTTCCAGGATTTAGTCCCGTGTGGTGTAGGTACTCCCACGGCGCTGTTAGGGAGGGAGTTCCAGGATTTTGTCCGTGTTGTGTAGGTACACGCACGGCGCTGTTAGGGAGGGACTTCCAGGATTTTGTCCGTGTGGTGTAGGTACACACACGGCGCTGTTAGGGAGGGAGTTCGAGGATTTTGCCCCCTCTGTGTGGTGTAGGTACACCCACAGTGCTGTTAGGGAGGGAGTTCCAGGATTTTGTCCCCGTGTGGTGTAGGTAAACCCACGGCGCTGGTAGGGATGGAGTTCCAGGATTTTGTCCGTGTGGTGTAGGTACACCCACGGCGCTGTTACGGAGAGAGTTCCAGGATTTTGTCCATGTGGTCTAGGTACACCCACGGCGATGTTAGGGAGGGAGTTCCAGGATTTTGTCCCTGTGGTGTAGGTACACCCATGGCGCTGTTAGGGAGGGAGTTCCAGGATTTTGTCTCTGTGGTGTAGGTACACCCAAGGCTATGTTAGGGAGGGAGTTCCAGGATTTTGTCCGTGTGGTGTAGGTACACCCACAGCGCTGTTAGGGAGGGAGTTCCAGGATTTTGTCTCTGTGGTGTAGGTTCTCCCACGGTGCTGTTAGGGAGGGAGTTCCAGGATTTTGTCCCTTTGGGGTAGGTACCCCCACGCCGCTGTTAGGTTGGGATTTCCAGGATTTTGTCACTGTGGTGTAGGTAAACCACTGTGCTATTAGGGAGGGAGTTCCAGGAATTTGTCCGTGTGGTATATGTACACCCACGACGCTGTTAGGGAGGGCGTAGCAGGATTTTGTCCGTGTGGTGTAGGTACACCCACGGCGCTGTTAGGGACGGAGTTCCAGGATTTTGTCCCTGTGGTGTAGGTACACCCACGCCGCTGTTAGGGAGGGAGTTCCATAATTTTGTCCCCGTGTGGTGTAGGTACACCCACAGTGCTGTTAGGGAGGTAGTTCCAGGATTTTGTCCGTGTGGTGTAGGTACACCCACGCCGCTGTTAGGGAGGGAGTTCCAGGATTTTGTCCGTGTGGTGTAGGTACACCCACGGCGCTGTTACGGAGAGAGTTCCAGGATTTTGTCCATGTGGTCTAGGTACACCCACGGCGATGTTAGGGAGGGAGTTCCAGGATTTTGTCCCTGTGGTGTAGGTACACCCATGGCGCTGTTAGGGAGGGTTTTCCAGGATTTTGTCTCTGTGGTGTAGGTACACCCACGGCGATGTTAGGGAGGGAGTTCCAGGATTTTGTCCCTGTGGTGTTGGTACACCCACGGCGCTGTTAGGGAGGGAGTTCCAGGATTTTGTCCCGTGCGGTGTAGGTACACCCACAGCGCTGTTAGGGAGGGAGTTCCAGGATTTTGTCTCTGTGGTGTAGGTACACCCACGGCGCTGTTAGGGAGGTTGTTCCAGGATTTTGTCCGTGTGGTGTAGGTACACCCACAGCGCTGTTAGGGAGGGAGTTCCAGGATTTTGTCCGTGTGGTGTAGGTACACCCACGGCGCTGTTAGGGAGAGAGTTCCTGGTTTTTGTCCCGTGTGTGGTGTAGGTTCACCCAAGGCGCTGTTAGGGAGGGAGTTCCAGGATTTTGTCTCTGTGGTGTAGGTGCACCAATGGCGCTGTTAGGGAGGGAGTTCCAGGATTTTGTCCGTGTGGTGTAGGTACACCCACGGCGATGTTAGGGAGGGAGTTCCAGGATTTTGTCTCTGTAGTGTAGGTACACCCATCGCGCTGTTAGGGAGGGAGTTCCAGGATTTTGTCCTTGTGGTGTAGGTACACCCACGGCGATGTTAGGGAGGGAGTTCTATGATTTTGTCCGTGTGGTGTAGGTACACCCACGGCTCTGTTAGGGAGGGAGTTCCAGGATTTTGTTCCGTGCGGTGTAGGTACACCCACAGCGCTGTTAGGGAGGGAGTTCCAGGATTTTGTCTCTGTGGTGTAGGTACACCCACGGCGCTGTTAGGGAGAGAGTTCCAGGATTTTGTCCCTTTCGTGTAGGTACACCCACGCCGCTGTTAGGGAGGGATTTCCAGGATTTTGTCACGGTGGTGTAGGTACACCCACAGCGCTATTAGGGAGGGAGTTCCAGGATTTTGTCCCCGTGTGGTGTAGGTACACCCTTGGCGCTGTTAGGGAGGGAGTTCCAGGATTTTGTCCCTGTGGTGTAGGTACACCCACGGCGCTGTTAGGGAGGGAGTTCCAGGATTTTTTCCCTGTGGTGTAGGTACACCCACGGCGCTGTTACGGAGTGAGTTCCAGGATTTTGTCCTTGTGGTGTAGGTACACCCACTGCGCTGTTAGGGAGGGAGTTCCAGGATTTTGTCCCTGTGGTGTAGGTACACCCACGGTGCTGTTAGGGAGGGTGTTCCAGGATTCTGTCCCTGTGGTGTAGGTACACCGACGGCGCTGTTAGGGAGGGAGTTCCAGGATTTTGTCCGTGTGGTGTAGGTACACCCACGGCGCTGCTAGGGAGGGAGTTCCAGGATTTTGTCCGTGTGGTGTAGGTACACCCACAGCGCTGTTAGGGAGGGAGTTCCAGGATTTTGTCCCCGTGTGGTGTAGGTACACCCACGGCGCTGTTAGGGAGGGAGTTCCAGGATTTTGTCCCCGTGTGGTGCAGGTACACCCACAGCGCTGTTAGGGAGGGAGTTCCAGGATTTTGTCCTTGTGGTGTAGGTACACCCACGACACTGTTAGGGAGGGATTTCCAGGATTTTGTCCCTGTGGTGTAGGTACACCCACAGCGCTGTTAGGGAGGGAGTTCCAGGATTTTGTCCCGTGTGGTGTAGGTACACCCACGGCGCTGTTAGGGAGGGAGTTCCAGGATTTTGTCCTGTGTGTAGTGTAGGTACACCCACAGCGCTGTTAGGGAGGGTGTTCCAGGATTTTGTCCGTGTGGTGTAGGTACACCCACGGCGCTGTTAGGGAGCGAGTTCCAGGATTTTGTCCCTGTGGTGTAGGTACACCCACGGCGCTGTTAGGGAGGGAGTTCCATGATTTTGTCCCCGTGTGTTGTAGGTACACCCATGGCGCTGTTAGGGAGGGAGTTCCAGGATTTTGTCCCTGTGGTGTAGGTACACCCACGGCGCTGTTAGGGAGGGAGTTCCAGGATTTTGTCCCTGTGGTGAAGGTACACCCACGGCGGTGTTAGGGAGTGAGTTCCAGGATTTTGTCCCGTGTGTGGTGTAGGTACACCCACGGCGCTGTTAGGGAAGAAGTTCCAGGATTTTGTCCCGTGTGTGTTGTAGGTACACCCACAGCGCTGTTAGGGAGGGAGTTCCAGGATTTTGTCCCTGTGGTGTAGGTACACCCAAGGCGCTGTTAGGGAGTGAGATCCAGGATTTTGTCCCGTGTGTGGTGTAGGTACACTCACGGCGCTGTTAGTGAGGAAGTTCCAGGATTTTGTCCCGTGTGTGGTGTAGGTACACCCACAGCGCTGTTAGGGAGGGAGTTCCAGGATTTTCTCCGTGTGGTGTAGGTACTCCCACGGCGCTGTTAGGGAGGGAGTTCCAGGATTTTGTCTGTGTGGTGTAGGTACACCCACTGCGCTGTTTGGGACGGAGTTCCAGGATTTTGTGTGTGGTGTAGGTACACCCACGGCGCTGTTAGGGAGGGAGTTCCAGGATTTTGTCCCTGTGGTGTAGGTACACCCACAGCGCTGTTAGGGTGGGAGTTCCAGGATTTTGTGTGTGGTGTAGGTACACCCATGGCGCTGTTAGGGAGGGAGTTCCAGGATTTTGTGTGTGGTGTAGGTACACCCATGGCGCAGTTAGGGAGGGTCTTCCAGGATTTAGTCCCGTGTGGTGTAGGTACTCCCACGGCGCTGTTAGGGAGGGAGTTCCAGGATTTTGTCCGTGTTGTGTAGGTACACGCACGGCGCTGTTAGGGAGGGACTTCCAGGATTTTGTCCGTGTGGTGTAGGTACACACACGGCGCTGTTAGGGAGGGAGTTCGAGGATTTTGCCCCCTCTGTGTGGTGTAGGTACACCCACAGTGCTGTTAGGGAGGGAGTTCCAGGATTTTGTCCCCGTGTGGTGTAGGTAAACCCACGGCGCTGGTAGGGATGGAGTTCTAGGATTTTGTCCCATGTGTGTGGTGTGGGTACACCCACGGCGCTGTTAGGGAGGGAGTTCCAGGATTTTATCCCTGTGGTGTAGGTGCACCCACGGCGCTGTTAGGGAGTGAGATCCAGGATTTTGTCCCGTGTGTGGTGTAGGTACACCCACAGCGCTGTTAGTGAGGAAGTTCCAGGATTTTGTCCCGTGTGTGGAGTAGTTACACCCACAGCGCTGTTAGGGAGGGGGTTCCAGCATTTTCTCCGTGTGGTGTAGGTACACCCACGGCGCTGTTAGGGAGCGAGTTCCAGGATTTTGTCCCTGTGGTGTAGGCACACCCACGGCGCTGTTAGGGAGCGAGTTCCAGGATTTTGTCCCTGTGGTGTAGGTACACCCACAGCGCTGTTAGGGAGGGAGTTCCAGGATTTTGTGTGTGGTGTAGGTACACCCACGGCGCTGTTAGGGAGGGAGTTCCAGGATTTTGTCCCTGTGGTGTAGGCACACCCACGGCGCTGTTAGGGAGGGAGTTCCTGGATTTTGTCCCTGTGGTGTAGGTACACCCACAGCGCTGTTAGGGAGGGAGTTCCAGGATTTTGTGTGTGGTGTAGGTACACCCATGGCGCTGTTAGGGAGGGAGTTCCAGGATTTTGTGTGTGGTGTAGGTACACCCATGGCGCAGTTAGGGAGGGACTTCCAGGATTTTGTCCCGTGTGGTGTAGGTACTCCCACGGCGCTGTTAGGGAGGGAGTTCCAGGATTTTGTCTGTGTGGTGTAGGTACACCCACGGCGCTGTTAGGGAGCGAGTTTCAGGATTTTGTCCGTGTGGTGTAGGTACACCCACGGTGCTGTTAGGGAGCCAGTTCCAGGATTTTGTCCTCGTGTGGTGTAGGTACACCCACGGCGCTGTTCGGGAGGGAGTTCCAGGATTTTGTCCCTGTGCTGTAGGTACACCCACGGCGCTGTTAGGGAGTGAGTTCCAGGATTTTGTCCCGTGTGTGGTGTAGGTACACCCACGGCGCTGTTAGTGAACATGTTCCAGGATTTTGTCCCGTGTGTGGTGTAGGTACACCCACAGCGCTGTTAGGGAGGGAGTTCCAGGATTTTGTCCGTGTGGTGCAGGTACACCCACGGCGCTGTTAGGGAGGGAGTTCCAGGATTTTGTCCCTGTGGTGTAGGTTCACCCACGGCGCTGTTAGGGAGGGAGTTCCAGCATTTTGTCCCCGTGTGGTGTAGGTACACCCACAGCGCTGTTAGGGAGTGAGTTCCAGGATTTTGTCCCGTGTGTGGTGTAGGTACACCCACGGCGCTGTTAGGGAGGGAGTTCCAGGATTTTGTCCCCGTGTGGTGTAGGTACACCCACAGCGCTGTTACGGAGGAAGTTCCAGGATTTTGTGCCGTGTGTGGTGTAGGTACACCCGCAGCGCTGTTAGGGAGGGAGTTCCAGGATTTTGTCAGTGTGGTGTAGGTACACGCACGGCGCTGTTAGGGAGGGAGTTCCAGGATTTTGTACGTGTGGTGTAGGTACACCCACGGCGCTGTTAGGGAGGGAGTTCCAGGATTTTGTCTGTGTGGTGTAGGTACACCCACTGCGCTGGTAGGGAGGGAGTTCCAGGATTTTGTGTGTAGTGTAGGTACACCCACGGCGCTGTTAGGGAGGGAGTTCCAGGATTTTGTCTGTGGTGTAGGTACACCCGCGGCGCTGTTAGGGAGAGAGTTCCAGGATTTTGTGTGTGGTGTAGGTACACCCACGGCGCTGTTAGGGAGGGAGTTCCAGGATTTTGTCCGTGTGGTGTAGGTACACCCACAGCGCTGTTAGGGAGGGAGTTCCAGGATTTTGTCCGTCTGGTGTAGGTACACCCACGGCGCTGTTAGGGAGGGAGTTCCAGGATTTTGTCCTTCTGGTGAAGGTACACCCACAGCGCTGTTAGGGAGGGAGTTCCAGGATTTTGTCCGTGTGGTGTAGGTACACCCATGGCGTTGTTAGGGAGGGAGTTCCAGGATTTTGTGTGTGGTGTAGGTACACCCACGGCGCTGTTAGGGAGGGAGTTCCAGGATTTTGTCCGTGTGGTGTAGGTACACCCACAGCGCTGTTAGGGATGGTGTTCCAGGATTTTGTGTGTGGTGTAGGTACACCCACAGCGCTGGTAGGGAGGGAGTTCCAGGATTTTGTGTGTGGTGTAGGTACACCCACGGCGCTGTTAGGGTGGGAGTTCCAGGACTTTGTGTGTAGTGTAGGTACACCCATGGCGCAGTTAGGGAGGGACTTACAGGATTTGGTCCCGTGTGGTGTAGGTACTCCCACGGCGCTGTTAGGGAGGGAGTTCCAGGATTTTGTCCCTGTGGTGTAGGTACACCCACGGCTCTGTTTGGGAGTGAGTTCCAGGATTTTGTCCCCGTGTCGTGTAGGTACACCCACGGGGCTGTTAGGGAGGGAGTTCCAGGATTTTGTCTGTGTGGTGTAGGTACACCCACGGCGCTGTTAGGGAGGGAGTTCCAGGATTTTGTCCGTGTGGTGTAGATACACCAACGGCGCTGTTAGGGAGGGAGTTCCAGGATTTTGTCCGTGTGGTGTAGGTACACCCTCGGCGCTGTTTGGGAGGGAGTTCCAGTATTTTGTCCCTGTGGTGTAGGTACACCCACGGCTCTGTTTGGGAGTGAGTTCCTGGATTTTGTCCCGTGTGTGGTGTAGGTACACCCACGCTGCTGTCAGGGAGGACGTTCCAGGATTTTGTCCCGTGTGTAGTGCAGGTACACCCACAGCGCTGTTAGGGAGGGAGTTCCAGGATTTTGTCCGTGTGGTGTAGGTACACCCACGGCGCTGTTAGGGAGGGAGTTCCAGGATTTTGTCCCTGTGGTGTAGGTACACCCACGGCGCTGTTAGGGAGGGAGTTCCAGGATTTTGTCCACGTGTGGTGTAGGTACACCCTTGGCGCTGTTGAGGAGGGAGTTCCAGGATTTTGTCCCTGTGGTGTAGGTACACCCACGGCGCTGTTAGGTAGGGAGTTCCAGGATTTTGTCCCTGTGTTGTAGGTACACCCACGGCGCTGTTAGGGAGTGAGTTCCAGCATTTTGTCCCGTGTGTGGTGTAGGTACACCCACGGCGCTGTTAGGGAGGAAGTTCCAGGATTTTGTCCCGTGTGTGGTGTAGGTTCACCCACGGCACTGTTAGGGAGGGTGTTCCAGGATTTTTTCTGTGTGGTGTAGGTACACCCACAGCGCTGTTAGGGAGGGTGTTCCACGAATTTGTCCGTGTGGTGTAGGTACACCCACGGCGCTGTTAGGGAGCGAGTCCAGGATTTTGTCCGTGTGGTGTAGGTACACCCATGGCGCTGTTAGGGAGGGAGTTCCAGGATTTTGTCCCTGTGGTGTAGGTAAACCCACGGCGCTGTTAGGGAGGGAGTTCCAGGATTTTGTCCCTGTGGTGTAGGTACACCCACGGCGCTGTTCGGGAGTGAGTTCCAGGATTTTGTCTCGTGTGTGGTGTAGGTACACCCACGGCGCTGTTAGGGAGGAAGTTCCTGGATTTTGTCCCGTGTGTAGTGTAGGTACACCCACAGCGCTGTTAGGGAGGGAGTTCCAGGATTTTGTCCGTGTGGTGTAGGTACACCCACGGTGCTGTTAGGGAGCGAGTTCCAGGAATTTGTCTCTGTGGTGTTGGTACACCCACGGCGCTGTTAGGGAGGGAGTTCCAGGATTTTGTCCCCGTGTGGTGTAGGTACACCCACGGCGCTGTTAGGGAGGGAGTTCCAGGATTTTGTCCGTGTGGTGTAGGTACACCCACGGCTCTGTTAGGGAGGGAGTTCCAGGATTTTGTCCCTGTGGTGTAGGTACACCCACGGCGCTGTTCGGGAGTAAGTTCCAGGATTTTGTCCCGTGTGTGGTGTAGGTACACCCACGGCGCTGTTAGGGAGGAAGTTCCAGGATTTTGTCCCGTGTGTGGTGTAGGTACACCCACGGCGCTGTTAGGGAGGGATGTCCAGGATTTTGTCCCTGTGTTGTAGGTACACCCACGGCGCTATTAGGGTGGGAGTTCCAGGATTTTGTCCCCGTGTGGTGTAGGTACACCCACGGCGCTGTTAGGGAGTGAGTTCCAGGATTTTGTTCCGTGTGTGGTGTAGGAACACCCACGGCGCTGTTAGGGAGGATTTCCAGGATTTTGTCCCGTTTGTGGTGTAGGTACAACCACGACGCTGTTAGGGAGGGAGTTCCAGGATTTTGTCCGTGTGGTGTAGGTACACCCACGCCGCTGTTAGGGAGTGAGTTCCAGGATTTTGTCCCGTGTGTGGTGTAGGTACACCCACGGCGCTGTTAGGGAGGAACTTCCAGGATTTTGTCCTGTGTGTGGTGTAGGTACACCCACAGCGCTGTTAGGGAGGGAGTTCCAGGATTTTGTCCGTATGGTGTACGTACACCCACGGCGCTGTTCGGGAGGGAGTTCCAGGATTCTGTCCCTGTGGTGTAGGTACACCCACGGCACTGTTAGGGAGGGAGTTCCAGGATTTTGTCCCGTGTATGGTGTAGGTACACCCACGGCGCTGTTAGGGAGGAACTTCCAGGATGTTGTCCCGTGTGTGGTGTAGGTACACCCATAGCGCAGTTAGGGAGGGAGTTCCAAGATTTTGTCCGTATGGTGTAGGTACACCCACGGAGCTGTTAGGGAGGGAGTTCCAGGATTTTGTCCCTGTGGTGTAGGTACACCCACGGCGCTGTTAGGGAGGTAGTTCCAGGATTTTGTCCCCGTCTGGTGTAGGTACACCCACGGCGCTGTTAGGGAGGGTGTTCCAGGATTTTTTCCCTGTGGTGTAGGTACACCCACGGCGCTGTCAGGGAGTGAGTTCCAGGATTTTGTCCCGTGTGTGGTGTAGGAACACCCACGGCGCTGTTTGGGAGGAAGTTCCAGGATTTTGTCACGTTTGTGGTGTAGGTACACCCACGACGCTGTTAGGGAGGGAATTCCAGGATTTTGTCCCTGTGGTGTAGGTACACCCACGCCGCTGTTAGGGAGTGAGTTCCAGGATTTTGTCCCGTGTGTGGTGTAGGTACACCCACGGCGCTGTTAGGGAGGGAGTTCCAGGATTTTGTCCCTGTGGTGTAGGTACACCCACAGCGCTGTTAGGGAGGGAGTTCCAGGATTTTCTCCCCGTGTGGTGTAGGTACACCCACGGTGCTGTTAGGGAGTGAGTTCCAGGATTTTCTCCCGTGTGTGGTGTAGGAACACCCACGGCGCTGTTAGGGAGGAATTTCCAGGATTTTGTCCCTGTGGTGTAGGTACACCCACGGCGCTGTTAGGGAGTGAGTTCCAGGATTTTGTCCCGTCTGTGGTGTAGGTAAACCCACGGCGCTGTTAGGGAGGAAGTTCCAGGATTTTTTTCCGTGTGTGGTGTTGGTACACCCACGGCGCTGTTAGGGAGGGTGTTCCAGGATATTGTCTGTGTGGTGTAGGTACACCCACAGCGCTGTTAGGGTGGGAGTTCCAGGAATTTCTCCGTGTAATGTAGGTACACCCACGGCGCTGTTAGGGAGGGAGTTCCAGGATTTTGTCCGTGTGGTGTAGGTACACCCACAGCGTTGTTAGGGTGGGAGTTCCAGGATTTTGTGTGAGGTGTAGGTACACCCACGGCGCTGTTAGGGAGGGAGTTCCAGGATTTTGTCCGTCTGGTGTAGGTACACCCATGGCGCTGTTAGGGAGGGAGTTCCAGGATTTTGTGTGTGGTGTAGGTACACCCACAGCTCTGTTAGGGAGGGAGTTCCAGGATTTTGTCCGTGTGGTGTAGCTACACCCTCGGCGCTGTTAGGGTGGGAGTTCCAGGATTTTGTGTGTGGTGTAGGTACACCCACGGCGCTGTTAGGGAGGGAGTTCCAGGATGCTGTCCGTGTGGTGTAGGTACACCCACGGCGCTGTTAGGGAGGGAGTTGCAGGATTTTGTCCGTGTGGTGTAGGTACACCCACGGCGCTGTTAGGGAGGGATTTCCGGGATTTTGTCCCCGTGTGGTGTTGGTACACCCACGGCGCTGTTAGGGAGGGTGTTCCAGGATTTTGTCCGTGAGGTGTAGGTACACCCACGGCGCTGTTAGGGAGGGATTTCCAGGATTTTGTCCCTGTGGTGTAGGTACACCCACGGCGCTGTTAGGGAGTGAGTTCCAGGATTTTGTCCCTGTGGTGTAGGTACACCCACAGCGCTGTTAGGGAGTGAGTTCATGGATTTTGTCCCGTGTGTGGTGTAGGTACACCCACGGCGCTGTTAGGCAGGAAGTTCCAGGATTTTGTCCCGTGTGTAGTGTAGGTACACCCACAGCGCTGTTAGGGAGGGTGTTCCAGGATTTTGTCCGTGTGGTGTAGGTACACCCACGGCGCTGTTAGGGAGGGAGTTCCAGGATTTTGTCCCTGTGGTGTTGGTACACCCACGGCGCTGTTAGGGAGGGAGTTCCAGGATTTTGTCCCCGTGTGGTGTAGGTACACCCATGGCGCTGTTAGGGAGGGAGTTCCAGGATTTTGTCCCTGTGGTGTAGGTACACCCACGGCGCTGTTAGGGAGGGTGTTCCAGGATTTTGTCCCTGTGGTGAAGGTACACCCACGGTGGTGTTAGGGAGTGAGTTCCAGGATTTTGTCCCGTGTGTGGTGTACGTACACCCACGGCGCTGTTAGGGAAGAAGTTCCAGGATTTTGTCCCGTGTGTGGTGTAGGTACACCCACAGCGCTGTTAGGGAGGGAGTTCCAGGATTTTGTCTGTGTGGTGTAGGCACACCCACGGCGCTGTTAGGGAGGGAGTTCCAGGATTTTGTCGCTTTGGTGTAGGTACACCCACGGCGCTGTAAGGGATGGAGTTCCAGGAATTTGTCCCCGTGTGGTGTAGGTACACCCACGGCGCTGTTAGGGAGGGAGTTCCAGGATTTTGTCCCTGTGGTGTAGGTACACCCACGGCGCTGTTAGGGAGTAAGATCCAGGATTTTGTCCCGTGTGTGGTGTAGGTACACCCACGGCGCTGTTAGTGAGGAAGTTCCAGGATTTTATCCCGTGTGTGGTGTAGGTACACCCACAGCGCTGTTAAGGAGGGAGTTCCAGGATTTTCTGCGTGTGGTGTAGGTACACCCACGGCGCTGTTAGGGAGGGAGTTCCAGGATTTTGTCCCTGTGGTGTAGGCACACCCACGGCGCTGTTAGGGAGGGAGTTCCAGGATTTTGTCCCTGTGGTGTAGGCACACCCACGGCGCTGTTATGGAGGGAGTTCCAGGATTTTGTCCCTGTGGTGTAGGTACACCCACAGCGCTGTTAGGGAGGGAGTTCCAGGATTTTGTGTGTGGTGTAGGTACACCCATGGCGCTGTTAGGGAGGGAGTTCCAGGATTTTGTGTGTGGTTTAGGTACACCCATGGCGCAGTTAGGGAGGGACTTCCAGGATTTTGTCCCGTGTGGTGTAGGTACTCCCACAGCGCTGTAAGGGAGGGAGTTCCAGGATTTTGTCCGTGTTGTGTAGGTACACCCACGGCGCTGTTAGGGAGGGTCTTCCAGGATTTTGTCCGTGTGGTGTAGGTACACCCACGGCGCTGTTAGGGAGGGAGTTCCAGGATTATGTCCCCTCTGTGTGGTGTAGGTACACCCACGGCGCTGTTAGGGATGGAGTTCCAGGATTTTGTCCCCTGTGTGTGGTGTAGGTACACCCACAGCGCTGTTAGGCATGGTGTTCCAGGAATTTGTCCCTGTGGTGTAGGTACACCCACAGTGCTGTTAGGGAGGGAGTTCCAGGATTTTGTCCCCGTGCGGTGTAGGTACACCCACGGCGCTGTTAGGGATGGAGTTCCAGGATTTTGTCCCCGTGTGGTGTAGGTACACCCACGGCGCTGTTAGGGAGGGAGTTCCAGGATATTGTCCCTGTGGTGTAGGTACACCCACGGCGCTGTTAGGGAGTGAGATCCAGGATTTTGTCCCGTGTGTGGTGTAGGTACACCCACAGCGCTGTTAGTGAGGAAGTTCCAGGATTTTGTCCCGTGTGTGGTGTAGTTACACCCACAGCGCTGTTAGGGAGGGAGTTCCAGGATTTTCTCCGTGTGGTGTAGGTACACCCACGGTGCTGTTAGGGAGGGAGTTCCAGGATTTTGTCCCTGTGGTGTAGGCACACCCACGGCGCTGTTAGGGAGGGAGTTCCAGGATTTTGTCCCTGTGGTGTAGGCACACCCACGGCGCTGTTAGGGAGGGAGTTCCAGGATTTTGTCCCTGTGGTGTAGGTACACCCACAGCGCTGTTAGGGAGGGAGTTCCAGGATTTTGTGTGTGGTGTAGGTACACCCACGGCGCTGTTAGGGAGGGAGTTCCAGGATTTTGTCCCTGTGGTGTAGGCACACCCACGGCGCTGTTAGGGAGGGAGTTCCAGGATTTTGTGTGTGGTGTAGGTACACCCACGCCGCTGTTAGGGAGGGAGTTCCAGGATTTTGTCCCTGTGGTGTAGGTACACCCACAGCGCTGTTAGGGAGGGAGTTCCAGGATTTTGTGTGTGGTGTAGGTACACCCATGGCGCAGTTAGGGAGGGACTTCCAGGATTTTGTCCCGTGTGGTGTAGGTACTCCCACAGCGCTGTTAGGGAGGGAGTTCCAGGACTTTGTCCGTGTTGTGTAGGTACACCCACGGCGCTGTTAGGGAGGGACTTCCAGGATTTTGTCCGTGTGGTGTAGGTACTCCCACGGCGCTGTTAGGGAGGGTGTTCCAGGATTTTGTCCCCTCTGTGTGGTGTAGGTACACCCACGGCGCTGTTAGGGATGGAGTTCCAGGATTTTGTCCCCTGTGTGTGGTGTAGGTACACCCACGGCGCTGTTAGGGATGGAGTTCCAGGATTTTGTCCCTGTGGTGTAGGTACACCCACAGTGCTGTTAGGGAGCGAGTGCCAGGATTTTGTCCCCGTGTGGTGTAGGTACATCCACGGCGCTGGTAGGGATGGAGTTCCAGGATTTTGTCCCCGTGTGGTGTAGGTACACCCACGGCGCTGTTAGGGAGGGAGTTCCAGGATTTTATGTGTGGTGTAGGTACACCCATGGCGCTGTTAGGGAGGGAGTTCCAGGATTTTGTCCGTGTGGTGTAGGTACACCCACGGCGCTGTTAGGGAGGGAGTTCCAGGATTTTGTCCCCTCTGTGTGGTGTAGGTACACCCACGGCGCTGTTAGGGATGGAGTTCCAGGATTTTGTCCCCTGTGGTGTAGGTACACCCACAGTGCTGTTCGGGAGGGAGTTCCAGGATTTTGTCCCCGTGTGGTGTAGGTACACCCACGGCGCTGTTAGGGATGGAGTTCCAGGATTTTGTCCCCTGTGTGTGGTGTAGGTACACCCACGGCGCTGTTAGGGAGGGAGTTCCAGGATTTTGTCCCGTGTGTGGTGTAGGTACACCCATGGCGCTGTTAGGGAGGGAGTTCCAGGATTTTGTCCCGTGTGGTGTAGGTACACCCACAGCGCTGTTAGGGAAGGAGTTCCAGGATTTTGTCCGGGTGGTGTAGGTACACCCACGGCGCTGTTAGGGAGTGAGTTCCTGGATTTTGTCCCGTGTGTAGTGCAGGTACACCCACGGCGCTGTTCGGGAGGGAGTTCCAGGATTTTGTCCGTGTGGTGTAGGTACACCCACGGCGCTGTTAGGGAGGGAGTTCCAGGATTTTGTCCCTGTGGTGTAGGTACACCTACGGCGCTGTCAGGGAGGTAGTTCCAGGATTTTGTCCCCGTGTGGTGTAGGTACACCCTTGGAGCTGTTAGGGAGGGAGTTCCAGGATTTTGTCCCTGTGGTGTAGGTACACCCACGGCGCTGTTAGGGAGGGTGTTCCAGGATTTTGTCCCTGTGGTGTAGGTACACCCACGGCGCTGTTAGGGAGTGAGTTCCAGCATCTTGTCCCGTGTGTGGTGTAGGCACACCCACGGCGCTGTTAGGGTGGGAGTTCCAGGATTTTGTCCCTGTGGTGTAGGCACACCCACGGCGCTGTTAGGGAGGGAGTTCCAGGATTTTGTCCCTGTGGTGTAGGTACACCCACAGCGCTGTTAGGGAGGGACTTCCAGGTTTTTGTCCCGTGTGGTGTAGGTACTCCCACGGCGCTGTTAGGGAGGGAGTTCCAGGATTTTGTCCGTGTTGTGTAGGTATACCCACGGCGCTGTGAGGGAGGGAGTTCCAGGATTTTGTCCGTGTGGTGTAGGTACACCCACGGCGCTGTTAGGGAGGGAGTTCCAGGATTTTGTCCCCTCTGTGTGGTGTAGGTACACCCACGGCGCTGTTAGGGATAGAGTTCCAGGATTTTGTCCCCTGTGTGTGGTGTAGGTGCACCCACGGCGCTGTTAGGGATGGAGTTCCAGGATTTTGTCCCTGTGGTGTAGGTACACCCACAGTGCTGTTAGGGAGGGAGTTCCAGGATTTTGTCCCCGTGTGGTGTAGGTACACCCACCGCGCTGGTAGGGATGGAGTTCCAGGATTTTGTCCCAGTGTGGTGTAGGTACACCCACGGCGCTGTTAGGGAGGGAGTTCCAGGATTTTGTCCCTGTGGTGTAGGTACACGAACGGCGCTGTTAGGGAGGGAGTTCCAGGATTTTGTGTGTGGTGTAGGTACACCCACGGCGCTGTTAGGGAGGGAGTTCCAGGATTTTGTCCCGTGTGTGGTGTAGGTACACCCACAGCGCTGTTAGTGAGGAAGTTCCAGGATTTTGTCCCGTTTGTGGTGTAGTTACACCCACAGCGCTGTTAGGGAGGGAGTTCCAGGATTTTGTGTGTGGTGTAGGTACACCCACGGCGCTGTTAGGGAGGGAGTTCCAGGATTTTGACCCCTGTGGTGTAGGCACACCCACGGCGCTGTTAGGGAGGGAGATCCAGGATTTTGTCTGTGGTGTAGGTACACCCACGGCGCTGTTAGGGAGGGAGTTCCAGGATTTTGTCCCTGTGGTGTAGGTACACCCACAGCGCTGTTAGGGAGGGAGTTCCAGGATTTTGTGTGTGGTGTAGGTACACCCATGGCGCAGTTAGGGAGGGACTTCCAGGATTTTGTCCCGTGTGGTGTAGGTACTCCCACGGCGCTGTTAGGGAGGGAGTTCCAGGATTTTGTCCGTGTTGTGTAGGTACACCCACGGCGCTGTTAGGGAGTGAGTTCCAGGATTTTGTCCGTGTGGTGTAGGTACACCCACGGCGCTGTTAGGGAGGGAGTTCCAGGATTTTGTCCCCTCTGTGTGGTGTAGGTACACCCACGGTGCTGTTAGGGATGGAGTTCCAGGATTTTGTCCCCTGTGTGTGGTGTAGGTACACCCACGATGCTGTTAGGGATGGAGTTCCAGGATTTTGTCCCTGTGGTGTAGGTACACCCACAGTGCTGTTAGGGAGGGAGTTCCAGGATTTTGTCCCCGTGTGGTGTAGGTACACCCACGGCGCTGGTAGGGATGGAGTTCCAGGATTTTGTCCCCTTTGTGTGGTGTAGGTACACCCACAGCGCTGTTAGGGAGGGAGTTCCAGGATTTTGTCCCGTGTGTGGTGTAGGTACACCCACAGCGCTGTTAGGGAGGGAGTTCCAGGATTTTGTCCGGGTGGTGTAGGTACAGCCACAGCGCTGTTAGGGAGGGAGTTTCAGGTTTTTGTCCGTGTGGTGTAGGTACACCCACGGCGCTGTTAGGGAGGGTGTTCCAGGATTTTGTCCCTGTGGTGTAGGTACACCCACGGCGCTGTTAGGGAGGGTGTTCCCGGATTTTGTCCCTATGGTGTAGGTACACCCACGGCGCTGTTAGGGAGTGAGTTCCAGGATATTGTCCCTGGGGTGTAGGTACACCCACGGCGCTGTTAGGGAGGGAGTTCCAGGATTTTGTCCGTGTGGTGTAGGTACACCCACTGCGCTGTTAGGGAGGGAGTTCCAGGATTTTGTCCCTGTGGTGTAGGTACACCCACGGCGCTGTTAGGGAGGGTGTTCCAGGATTTTGTCCGTGTGGTGTAGGTACACCCACAGCGCTGTTAGGGAGGGAGTTCCAGGATTTTGTCCGTGTGGTGTAGGTACACCCACTGCGCTGTTAGGGAGGGAGTTCCAGGATTTTGTCCGTATGGTGTTGGTACACCCACGGCGCTGTTAGGGAGGGAGTTCCGGGATTTTGTCCGTGTGGTGTAGGTACACCCACAGCGCTGTTAGGGAGGGAGTTCCAGGATTTTGTCCCCTCTGTGTGGTGTATGTACACCCACGGCGCTGTTAGGGAGGGAGTTCCAGTATTTTTTCCCCGTGTGGTGTAGGTACACCCACGGCGCTGTTAGGGAGGGAGTTCCAGGATTTTGTCCGTGTGGTGTAGGTACACCCACGGCGTTGTTAGGGAGGGATTTTCAGGATTTTGTCCCTGTGGTGTAGGTACACCCACAGCGCTGCTAGGGAGGGAGTTCCAGCATTTTGTCCCGTGTGGTGTAGGTACACCCACGGCGCTGTTTGGGAGGGAGTTCCAGGATTTTGTCTGTGTGCTGTAGGTACACCCACGGCGCTGTTAGGGAGGGAGTTCCAGGATTTTGTCCGTGTGGTGTAGGTACACCTACGGCGCTGTTAGGGAGTGAGTTCCTGGATTTTGTCCCGTGTGTGGTGTAGGTACACCCACGGCGCTGTTAGGGAGGACGTTCCAGGATTTTGTCCCGTGTGTAGTGCAGGTACACCCACAGCGCTGTTAGGGAGGGAGTTCCAGGATTTTGTCCGTGTGGTGTAGGTACACCCACGGCGCTGTTAGGGAGTGAGTTCCAGGATTTTGTCCCTGTGATGTAGGTTCACCGACGGCGCTGTTAGGGAGGGAGTTCCAGGATTTTGTCCCCGTGTGGTGTAGGTACACCCTTGGCGCTGTTAGGGAGGAAGTTCCAGGATTTTGTCCCTGTGGTGTAGGTACACCCCCGGCGCTGTTAGGTAGGGAGTTCCAGGATTTTGTCCCTGTGGTGTAGGTACACCCACGGCGCTGTTAGGGAGTGAGTTACAGCATCTTGTCCCGTGTGTGGTGTAGGCACACCCACGGCGCGGTTAGGGAGGAACTTCCAGGATTTTGTACCGTGTGTGGTGTTGGTACAGCCACAGTGCTGTTAGGGAGGGAGTTCCAGGTTTTTGTCCGTGTGGTGTAGGTACACCCACGGCGCTGTTCGGGAGGGTGTTCCAGGATTTTGTCCCTGTGGTGTAGGTACACCCACGGCGCTGTTAGGGAGGGAGTTCCAGGATTTTGACCCCGTGTGGTGTAGGTACACCCACGGCGCTGTTCGGGAGGGAGTTCCAGGATTTTGTCCCTGTGGTGTAGGTACACCCACAGCGCTTTTAGGGAGTGAGATCCAGGATTTTGTCCCGTGTGCGGTGTAGGTACACCCACAGCGCTGTTAGTGAGGAAGTTCCAGGATTTTATCCCGTGTGTGGTGTAGGTACACCCACGGCGCTGTTAGGGAGGTTGTTCCAGGATTTTGTCTGTGTGGTGTAGGTACACCCACAGCGCTGTTAGGGAAGGTGTTCCAGGAATTTGTCCGTGTGGTGTAGGTACACCCACGGCGCTGTTAGGGAGGGAGTTCCAGGATTTTGTGTGTATTGTAGGTACACCCACGGCGCTGTTAGGGTGGGAGTTCCAGGATTTTGTGTGTGGTGTAGGTACACCCACAGCTCTGTTAGGGAGGGAGTTCCAGGATTTTGTCCGTCTGGTGTAGGTACACCCATGGCGCTGTTAGGGAGGGAGTTCCAGGATTTTGTGTGTGGTGTAGGTACACCCACAGCTCTGTTAGGGAGGGAGTTCCAGGATTTTGTCCGTGTGGTGTAGGTACACCCACGGCGCTGTTAGGGTGGGAGTTCCTGGATTTTGTGTGTGGTGTAGGTACACCCACGGCGCTGTTAGGGAGGGAGTTCCAGGATGCTGTCCGTGTGGTGTAGGTACACCCACGGCGCTGTTAGGGAGGGAGTTGCAGGATTTTGTCCGTGTGGTGTAGGTACACCCACGGCGCTGTTAGGGTGGGAGTTCCGGGATTTTGTCCCCGTGTGGTGTAGGTACACCCACCGCGCTGTTAGGGAGGGTGTTCCAGGATTTTGTCCGTGGGGTGTAGGTACACACACGGCGCTGTTAGGGAGGGATTTCCAGGATTTTGTCCCTGTGGTGTAGGTACAACCATGGCGCTGTTAGGGAGGGAGTTCCAGGATTTTGTCCCTGTGGTGTAGGTACACCCACGGCGCTGTTAGGGAGTGAGTTCATGGATTCTGTCCCGTCTGTGGTGTAGGTACACCCACGGCGCTGTTAGGGAGGACGTTCCAGGATTTTGTCCCGTGTGTAGTGTAGGTACACCCACAGCGCTGTTAGGGTGGGTGTTCCAGGATTTTGTCCGTGTGGTGTAGGTACACCCACGGCGCTGTTAGGGAGGGAGTTCCAGGATTTTGTCCCTGTGGTGTAGGTACACCCACGGCGCTGTTAGGGAGGGAGTTCCAGGATTTTGTCCCCGTGTGGTGTAGGTACACCCATGGCGCTGTTAGGGAGGGAGTTCCAGGATTTTGTCCCTGTGGTGTAGGTACACCCACAGCGCTGTTAGGGAGGGAGTTCCAGGATTTTGTCCCTGTGGTGAAGGTACACCCACGGCGGTGTTAGGGCGTGAGTTCCAGGAATTTGTCCCGTGTTTGGTGTAGGTACACCCACGGCGCTGTTAGGGAAGAAGTTCCAGGATTTTGTCCCGTGTGTGGTGTAGGTACACCCACGGCGCTGTATGGGATGGAGTTCCAGGATTTTGTCCCGTGTGTGGTGTAGGTACACCCACGGCGCTGTTAGGGAGGGAGTTCCAGGATTTTGTCCCTGTGGTGTAGGCACACCCACGGCGCTGTTAGGGAGGGAGTTCCAGGATTTTGTCCCTGTGGTGTAGGTACACCCACAGCGCTATTAGGGAGGGAGTTCCAGGATTTTGTGTGTGGAGTAGGTACACCCATGGCGCAGTTAGGGAGGGACTTCCAGGATTTTGTCCCGTGTGGTGTAGGTACTCCCACGGCGTTGTTAGGGAGGGAGTTCCAGGGTTTTGTCCGTGTTGTGTAGGTACACCCACGGCGCTGTTAGGGAGGGAGTTCCAGGATTTTGTCCGTGTGGTGTAGGTACACCCACGGCGCTGTTAGGGAGGGAGTTCCAGGATTTTGTCCCCTCTGTGTGGTGTAGGTATACCCACGGCGCTGTTAGGGATGGAGTTCCAGGATTTTGTCCCCTGTGTGTGGTGTAGGTACACCCACGGCGCTGTTAGGGATGGAGTTCCAGGATTTTGTCCCTGTGGTGTAGGTACACCCACAGTGCTGTTAGGGAGGGAGTTCCAGGATTATGTCCCCGTGTGGTGTAGGTACACCCACGGCGCTGGTAGGAATGGAGTTCTTGGATTTTGTCCCCTGTGTGTGGTGTCGGTACACCCACGGCGCTGTTAGGGAGGGAGTTCCAGGATTTTGTCCCGTGTGGTGTAGGTACACCCACAGCGCTGTTAGGGAGGGAGTTCCAGGATTTTGTCCGCGTGGTGTAGGTACACCCACGACGCTGTTAGGGAGGGAGTTCCAGGATTTTGTCCGTGTGGTGTAGGTACACCCACGGCGCTGTTAGGGAGGGAGTTCCAGGATTTTGTCCCTGTGGTGTAGGTACACCCACGGCGCTGTTAGGGAGGTAGTTCCAGGATTTTGTCCCCGTGTGGTGTAGGGACACCCTTGGCGCTGTTAGGGAGGGAGTTCCAGGATTTTGTCCCTGTGGTGTAGGTACACCCACGGCGCTGTTAGGGAGTGAGTTCCAGCATCTTGTCCCGTGTGTGGTGTAGGCACACCCACGGCGCTGTTAGGGAGGAACTTCCAGGATTTTGTCCCGTGTGTGGTGTAGGTACAGCCACAGCGCTGTTAGGGAGGGAGTTACAGGTTTTAGTCCGTGTGGTGTAGGTACACCCACGGCGCTGTTAGGGAGGGTGTTCCAGGATTTTGTCCCTGTGGTGTAGGTACACCCACGGCGCTGTTAGGGAGGGTGTTCCAGGATTTTGTCCCTATGGTGTAGGTACACCCACGGCGCTGTTAGGGAGGGTGTTCCAGGATTTTGTCCCTGTGGTGTAGGTACACCCACGGCGCTGCTAGGGAGGGAGTTCCAGGATTTTGTCCGTGTCGTGTAGGTACACCCACGGCGCTGTTAGGGAGGGAGTTCCAGGATTTTGTCCCTGTGGTGTAGGTACACCCACGGCGCTGCTAGGGAGGGATTTCCAGGATTTTGTCCGTGTGGTGTAGGTACACCCACGGCGCTGTTAGGGAGGGAGTTCCAGTATTTTGTCCGTGTGGTGTAGGTACACCCACAGCGCTGTTAGGGAGGGAGTTCCTGGATTTTGTCCCCGTGTGGTGTAGGTACACCCACGGCGCTTTTAGGGAGGGAGTTCCAGGATTTTGTCCCTGGGGTGTAGGTACACCCACGGCGCTGTTAGGGAGTGAGTTCCAGGATTTTGTCCGTGTGGTGTAGGTACACCCACTGCGCTGTTAGGGAGGGAGTTCCAGGATTTTGTACCTATGGTGTAGGTACACCCACAGCGCTGTTAGGGAGGGAGTTCCAGGATTTTGTCCCGTTTGTGGTGTAGGTACACCCACGGCGCTGTTAGGGAGGGTGTTCCAGGATTTTGTCCGTGTGGTGTAGGTACACCCACGGCGCTGTTAGGGAGGGTGTTCCAGGATTTTGTCCGTGTGGTGTAGGTACACCCACGGCGCTGTTAGGGAGGGAGTTCAAGGATTTTGTCCGTGTGGTGTAGGTACACCCACTGCGCTGTTAGGGAGGGAGTTCCAGGATTTTGTCCGTATGGTGTTGGTACACCCACGGCGCTGTTAGGGAGTGAGTTCCAGGATTTTGTCCGTGTGGTGTAGGTACACCCACGGCGTTGCTAGGGAGGGAGTTCCGGGATTTTGTCCGTGTGGTGCAGGTACACCCACAGCGCTGTTAGGGAGGGTGTTCCAGGATTTTGTCCCCTCTGTGTGGTGTATGTACACCCACGGCGCTGTTAGGGAGGGAGTTCCAGGATTTGTTCCCCGTGTGGTGTAGGTACACCCACGGCGCTGTTAGGGAGGGAGTTCCAGGATTTTGTCCGTGTGGTGTAGGTACACCCACGGCGCTGTTAGGGAGGGATTTTCAGGATTTTGTCCCTGTGGTGTAGGTACACCCACAGCGCTGTTAGGGAGGGAGTTCCAGGATTTTGTCCCCTGTGTGTGGTGTAGGTACACCCACGGCGCTGTTAGGGAGGGAGTTCCAGGATTTTGTCTGTGTGGTGTAGGTACACCCACGGCGCTGTTAGGGAGGGAGTTCCAGGATTTTGTCCTTGTGGTGTAGGTACACCTACGGCGCTGTTAGGGAGTGAGTTCCTGGATTTTGTCCCGTGTGTGGTGTAGGTACACCCACGGCGCTGTTAGGGAGGGAGTTCCAGGATTTTGTCCCCGTGTGGTGTAGGTACATCCTTGGCGCTGTTAGGGAGGGAGTTCCAGGATTTTGTCCCTGTGATGTAGGTACACCCCCGGCGCTGTTAGGTAGGGAGTTCCAGGATTTTGTCCCTGTGATGTAGGTACACCCCCGGCGCTGTTAGGGAGGAAGTTCCAGGATTTGTACCGTGTGTGGTGTAGGTACAGCCACAGCGCTGTTAGGGAGGGAGTTCCAGGATTTTTTGTGTGGTGTAGGTACACCCATGGCGCAGCTAGGGAGGGACTTCCAGGATTTTGTCCCGTGTGGTGTAGGTACTCCCACGGCGCTGTTAGGGAGGGAGTTCCAGGATTTTGTCCGTGTTGTGTAGGTACACCCACGGCGCTGTTAGGGAGGGAGTTCCAGGATTTTGTCCGTGTGGTGTAGGTACACCCACGGCGCTGTTAGGGAGGGAGTTCCAGGATTTTGTCCCCTCTGTGTGGTGTAGGTACACCCACGGCGCTGTTAGGGATGGAGTTCCATGATTTTGTCCGCTGTGTGTGGTGTAGGTACACCCACGGCGCTGTTAGGGATGGAGTTCCTGGATTTTGTCCCTGTGGTGTAGGTTCACCCACGGCGCTGTTAGGGAGGGAGTTCCAGGATTTTGTCCCTGTGGTGTAGGTTCACCCACGGCGCTGTTAGGGATGGAGTTCCAGTATTTTGTCCCTGTGGTGTAGGTACACCCACGGCGCTGTTAGGGAGGGAGTTCCAGGATTTTGTCCCCGTGTGGTGTAGGTACACCCACGGCGCTGTTAGGGAGGGAGTTCCAGGATTTTGTCCCTGTGGTGTAGGTACACCCACGGCGCTGTTAGGGAGTGAGTTCCAGCATCTTGTCCCGTGTGTGGTGTAGGCACAACCACGGCGCGGTTAGGGAGGAACTTCCAGGATTTTGTCCCGTGTGGTGTAGGTACACCCACGGCGCTGTTAGGGAGGGAGTTCCAGGATTTTGTCTGTGTGGTGTAGGTACACCCACGGCGCTGTTAGGGAGGGAGTTCCAGGATTTTGTCCCTCTGGTGTAGGTACACCCACGGCGCTGTTAGGGAGGGACTTCCAGGATTTTGTCCCTGTGGTGTAGGTACACCCACGGCGCTGTTAGGGAGGGATTTCCAGGATTTTGTCCCCGTGTGGTGGAGGTACACCCACGGCGCTGTTAGGGAGGGAGTTCCAGGATTTTGTCCCTCTGGTGTAGGTACACCCACGGCGCTGTTAGGGAGGGAGTTCCAGGATTTTGTCCGTGTGGTGTAGGTACACCCATGCCGCTGTTAGGGAGGGAGTTCAAGAATTTTGTCCCCGTGTGGTGTAGGTACACCCACAGTGCTGTTAGGGAGGTAGTTCCAGGATTTTGTCCGTGTGGTGTAGGTACACCCACGCCGCTGTTAGGGAGGGAGTTCCAGAATTTTGTCCCCGTGTGGTGTAGGTATACCCACAGTGCTGTTAGGGAGGTAGTTCCAGGATTTTGTCCGTGTGGTGTAGGTACACCCACGCCGCTGTTAGGGAGGGAGTTCCAGGATTTTGTCCGTGTGGTGTAGGTCCACCCACGGCGCTGTTACGGAGAGAGTTCCAGGATTTTGTCCATGTGGTCTAGGTACACCCACGGCGATGTTAGGGAGGGAGTTCCAGGATTTTGTCCCTGTGGTGTAGGTACACCCATGGCGCTGTTAGGGAGGGAGTTCCAGGATTTTGTCTCTGTGGTGTAGGTACACCCACGGCGATGTTAGGGAAGGAGTTCCAGGATTTTGTCCCTGTGGTGTAGGTACACCCACGGCGCTGTTCGGGAGGGAGTTCCAGGATTTTGTCCCGTGCGGTGTAGGTACACCCACAGCGCTGTTAGGGAGGGAGTTCCAGGATTTTGTCTCTGTGGTGTAGGTACACCCACGGCGCTGTTAGGGAGGGAGTTCCAGGATTTTGTCCGTGTGGTGTAGGTACACCCACAGCGCTGTTAGGGAGGGAGTTCCAGGATTTTGTCTCTGTGGTGTAGGTTCTCCCACGGTGCTGTTAGGGAGGGAGTTCCAGGATTTTGTCCCTTTGGGGTAGGTACCCCCACGCCGCTGTTAGGTTCGGATTTCCAGGATTTTGTCACTGTGGTGTAGGTACACCACTGTGCTATTAGGGAGGGAGTTCCAGGAATTTGTCCGTGTGGTATATGTACACCCACGACGCTGTTAGGGAGGGCGTTGCAGGATTTTGTCCGTGTGGTGTAGGTACACCCACGGCGCTGTAAGGGACGGAGTTCCAGGATTTTGTCCCTGTGGTGTAGGTACACCCACGGTGCTGTTAGGGAAGGAGTTCCAGGATTTTTCCCCGTGTGGTGTAGGTACACCCACGGCGCTGTTAGGGAGGGTGTTCCGGGATTTTGTCCCTGTGGTGTAGGTACTCCCACGGCGCTGTTAGGGAGTGAGTTCCAGGATTTTGTCCCGTGTGTAGTGTTGGTACACCCACTGCGCTGTTAGGGAGGAAGTTCCAAGATTTTGTCCGTGTTGTGTAGGTACACCCACGGCGCTGTTAGGGAGGGCGTTCCAGGATTTTGTCCGTGTGGTGTAGGTACACCCACAGCGTTGTTAGGGAGGAAGTTCCAGGATTTTGTACCGTGTGTGGTGTAGATACACCCACAGCGCTGTTAGGGAGGGAGTTCCAGGATTTTGTTCCTGTGGTGTAGGTACACCCACGGCGCTGTTAGGGAGGGTGTTCCAGGATTTTGTCTGTGTGGTGTAGGTACACCCACATCGCTGTTAGGGAGGGTGTTCCAGGAATTTGTCCGTGTGGTGTAGGTACACCCACGGCGCTGTTAAGGAGGGAGTTCCAGGATTTTGTCCGTGTGTTGTAGGTACACCCACGGCGCTGTTAAGGAGGGAGTTCCAGGATTTTGTCTGTGTGGTGTAGGTACCCCCACGGCTCTGTTAGGGAGGGAGTTCCAGTTTTGTCCGTGTGGTGTAGGTACACCCACGGCGCTGTTAGGGAGCGAGTTCCAGGATTTTGTCCGTGTGGTGTAGGTACACCCACGGCGCTGTTAGGGAGGGAGTTCCAGGATTTTGCCCGTGTGGTGTAGGTACACCCACGGCGTCGTTAGGGAGCCAGTTTTAGGATTTTGTCCCCGTGTGCTGTAGGTACACCGACGGCGCTGTTAGGGAGGGAGTTCCAGGATTTTATCCCTGTGGTGTAGGTACACCCACGGCGCTGTTAGGGAGGGAGTTCCAGGATTTTGTCCCTGTGGTGTAGGTACACCCACGGCGCTGTTAGGGAGTGAGTTCCAGGATTTTGTCCTGTGTGTGGTGTAGGTACACCCACGGCGCTGTTAGGTAGGAAGTTCCTGGATTTTGTCCCGTGTGTAGTGTAGGTACACCCACAGCGCTGTTAGGGAGGGAGTTCCAGGATTTTGTCCGTGTGGTGTAGGTACACCCACGGCGCTGTTAGGGAGCGAGTTCCAGGATTTTGTCTCTGTGGTGTTGGTACACCCACGGCGCTGTTAGGGAGGGAGTTCCAGGATTTTGTCCCCGTGTCGTGTAGGTACACCCTTGGCGCTGTTAGGGAGGGAGTTCCAGGATTTTGTAACTGTGGTGTAGGTACACCCACGGCGCTGTTAGGGAGGGAGTTCCAGGATTTTGTCCCTGTGGTGTAGGTACACCCACGGCGCTGTTCGGGAGTAAGTTCCAGGATTTTGTCCCGTGTGTGGTGTAGGTACACCCACGGCGCTGTTAGGGAGGAAGTTCCAGGATTTTGTCCCGTGTGTGGTGTAGGTACACCCACGGCGCTGTTAGGGAGGGATGTCCAGGATTTTGTCCGTGTGGTGTAGGTACACCCACGGCGCTATTAGGGAGGGAGTTCCAGGATTTTGTCCGTGTGGTGTAGGTACACCCACTGCGCTGTTAGGGAGGGAGTTCCAGGATTTTGTCCCTGTGGTGTAGGTACACCCACGGCGCTGTTAGGGAGTGAGATCCAGGATTTTGTCCCGTGTGTGGTGTAGGTACACCCACGGCGCTGTTAGTGAGGAAGTTCCAGGATTTTGTCCCGTGTGTGGTGTAGGTACACCCACAGCGCTGTTAGGGAGGGAGTTCCAGGATTTTCTCCGTGTGGTGTAGGTACTCCCACGGCGCTGTTAGGGAGGGAGTTCCAGGATTTTGTCCCTGTGGTGTAGGCACACCCACGGCGCTGTTAGGGAGGGAGATCCAGGATTTTGTCCCTGTGGTGTAGGCACACCCACGGCGCTGTTAGGGAGGAAGTTCCAGGATTTTGTCCCGTGTGTGGTGTAGGTACACCCACGGCGCTGTTAGGGAGGAAGTTCCAGGATTTTGTCCCGTGTGTGGTGTAGGTACACCCACGGCGCTGTTAGGGAGGGATGTCCAGGATTTTGTCCGTGTGGTGTAGGTACACCCACGGCGCTATTAGGGAGGGAGTTCCAGGATTTTGTCCGTGTGGTGTAGGTACACCCACTGCGCTGTTAGGGAGGGAGTTCCAGGATTTTGTCCCTGTGGTGTAGGTACACCCACGGCGCTGTTAGGGAGGGTGTTCCAGGATTTTGTCCGTGTGGTGTAGGTACACCCACAGCGCTGTTAGGGAGGGAGTTCCAGGATTTTGTCCGTGTGGTGTAGGTACACCCACTGCGCTGTTAGGGAGGGAGTTCCAGGATTTTGTCCCCTCTGTGTGGTGTATGTACACCCACGGCGCTGTTAGGGAGGGAGTTCCAGTATTTTTTCCCCGTGTGGTGTAGGTACACCCACGGCGCTGTTAGGGAGGGAGTTCCAGGATTTTGCCCGTGTGGTGTAGGTACACCCACGGCGTCGTTAGGGAGCCAGTTTTAGGATTTTGTCCCCGTGTGCTGTAGGTACACCCACGGCGCTGTTAGTGAGGGAGTTCCAGGATTTTATCCCTGTGGTGTAGGTACACCCACGGCGCTGTTAGGGAGGGAGTTCCAGGATTTTGTCCCTGTGGTGTAGGTACACCCACGGCGCTGTTAGGGAGTGAGTTCCAGGATTTTGTCCTGTGTGTGGTGTAGGTACACCCCCGGCGCTGTTAGGGAGGAAGTTCCTGGATTTTGTCCCGTGTGTAGTGTAGGTACACCCACAGCGCTGTTAAGGAGGGAGTTCCAGGATTTTGTCCGTGTGGTGTAGGTACACCCACGGCGCTGTTAGGGAGCGAGTTCCAGGATTTTGTCTCTGTGGTGTTGGTACACCCACGGCGCTGTTAGGGAGGGAGTTCCAGGATTTTGTCCCCGTGTCGTGTAGGTACACCCTTGGCGCTGTTAGGGAGGGAGTTCCAGGATTTTGTAACTGTGGTGTAGGTACACCCACGGCGCTGTTAGGGAGGGAGTTCCAGGATTTTGTCCCTGTGGTGTAGGTACACCCACGGCGCTGTTCGGGAGTAAGTTCCAGGATTTTGTCCCGTGTGTGGTGTAGGTACACCCACGGCGCTGTTAGGGAGGAAGTTCCAGGATTTTGTCCCGTGTGTGGTGTAGGTACACCCACGGCGCTGTTAGGGAGGGATGTCCAGGATTTTGTCCGTGTGGTGTAGGTACACCCACGGCGCTATTAGGGAGGGAGTTCCAAGATTTTGTCCCCGTGTGTTGTAGGTACACCCACGGCGCTGTTAGGGAGGGAGTTCCAGGATTTTGTTCCGTGTGTGGTGTAGGAACACCCACGGCGCTGTTAGGGAGGATTTCCAGGATTTTGTCCCGTTTGTGGTGTAGGTACACCCACGACGCTGTTAGGGAGGGAGTTCCAGGATTTTGTCCGTGTGGTGTAGGTACACCCACGGCGCTGTTAGGGAGGGAGTTCCACGATTTTGTCCCCGTGTGGTGTAGGTACACCCACGGCGCAGTTAGGGAGGGTGTTCCAGGATTTTGTCCCTGTGGTGTAGGTACACCCACGGCGCTGTTAGGGAGTTTGTTCCAGGATTTTGTCCCGTGTGTGGTGTAGGAACACCCACGGCGCTGTTAGGGAGGAAGTTCCAGGATTTTGTCCCGTTTGTGGTGGAGGGACACCCACAGCGCTGTTAGGGAGGGAGTTCCAGGATTTTGTCCGTGTGGTGTAGGTACACCCACGGCGCTGTTAGTGAGTGAGTTCCAGGAT
The DNA here is from genome assembly GCF_964194155.1 of Cetorhinus maximus. NCBI lineage: Eukaryota > Metazoa > Chordata > Chondrichthyes > Lamniformes > Cetorhinidae > Cetorhinus > Cetorhinus maximus. The sequence continues at coordinate 211,539 of NW_027596506.1, forward strand.
TTTGTCCCGTGTGTGGTGTAGGTACACCCACGGCGCTGTTACGGAGGAAATTCCAGGATTTTGTCCCGTGTGTGGTGTAGGTACACCCACAGCACTGTTAGGGAGGGAGTTCCAGGATTTTGTCCGTGTGGTGTAGGTACACCCACGGCGCTTTTAGGGAGGGAGTTCCAGGATTTTGTCCGTGTGGTGTAGGTACACCCACGACGCTGTTAGGGTGGGAGTTCCAGGATTTTGTCCCCGTGTGGTGTCGGTACACCCACGGCGCTGTTAGGGAGGGAGTTCCAGGATTTTGTCCCTGTGGTGTAGGTACACCCACGGCGCTGTTAGGGAGGGACTTCCAGGATTTTGTCCCCGTGTGGTGGAGGTACACCCACGGCGCTGTTAGGGAGGGAGTTCCAGGATTTTGTCCCTCTGGTGTAGGTACACCCACGGAGCGGTTAGGGAGGGAGTTCCAGGATTTTGTCCGTGTGGTGTAGGTACACCCACGCCGCTGTTAGGGAGTGAGTTCCAGGATTTTGTCCGTGTGATGTAGGTACACCCATGCCGCTGTTAGGGAGGGAGTTCAAGAATTTTGTCCCCGTGTGGTGTAGGTACACCCACAGTGCTGTTAAGGAGGTAGTTCCAGGATTTTGTCCCTGTGGTGTAGGTACACCCACGCCGCTGTTAGGGAGGGAGTTCCAGGATTTTGTCCGTGTGGTGTAGGTACACCCACGGCGCTGTTACGGAGAGAGTTCCAGGATTTTGTCCATGTGCTCTAGGTACACCCACGGCGATGTTAGGGAGGGAGTTCCAGGATTTTGTCCCTGTGGTGTAGGTACACCCATGGCGCTGTTAGGGAGGGTTTTCCAGGATTTTGTCTCTGTGGTGTAGGTACACCCACGGCGATGTTAGGGAGGGAGTTCCAGGATTTTGTCCCTGTGGTGTAGGTACACCCACGGCGCTGTTAGGGAGGGAGTTCCAGGATTTTGTTCCGTGCGGTGTAGGTACACCCACAGCGCTGTTAGGGAGGGTGTTCCAGGATTTTGTCTCTGTGGTGTAGGTACAGCCACGGCGCTGTTAGGGAGGGAGTTCCAGGATTTTGTCCGTGTGGTGTATGTACACCCACAGCGCTGTTAGGGAGGGAGTTCCAGGATTTTGTCCGTGTGGTGTAGGTACACCCACGGCGCTGTTAGGGAGAGAGTTCCAGGATTTTGTCCGTGTGGTGTAGGTACACCCACGGCGCTGTTAGGGAGGGAGTTCCAGGATTTTGTCTCTGTGGTGTAGGTACACCAATGGCGCTGTTAGGGAGGGAGTTCCAGGATTTTGTCCGTGTGGTGTAGGTACACCCACGGCGATGTTAGGGAGGGAGTTCCAGGATTTTGTCTCTGTGGTGTAGGTACACCCATGGCGCTGTTAGGGAGGGAGTTCCAGGATTTTGTCCTTGTGGTGTAGGTACACCCACGGCGATGTTAGGGAGGGAGTTCTATGATTTTGTCCGTGTGGTGTAGGTACACCCACGGCGCTGTTAGGGAGGGAGTTCCAGGATTTTGTCCCGTGCGGTGTAGGTACACCCACAGCGCTGTTAGGGAGGGAGTTCCAGGATTTTGTCTCTGTGGTGTAGGTACACCCACGGCGCTGTTAGGGAGAGAGTTCCAGGATTTTGTCCCTTTCGTGTAGGTACACCCACGCCGCTGTTAGGGAGGGATTTCCAGGATTTTGTCACTGTGGTGTAGGTACACCCACAGCGCTATTAGGGAGGGAGTTCCAGGATTTTGTCCCCGTGTGGTGTAGGTACACCCTTGGCGCTGTTAGGGAGGGTGTTCCAGGATTTTGTCCCTGTGGTGTAGGTACACCCACGGCGCTGTTAGGGAGGGAGCTCCAGGATTTTTTCCCTGTGGTGTAGGTACACCCACGGCGCTGTTACGGAGTGAGTTCCAGGATTTTGTCCGTGTGGTGTAGGTACACCCACGGCGCTGTTAGGGAGGGAGTTCCAGGATTTTGTCCCCGTGTGGTGTAGGTACACCCACGGCGCTGTTAGGGAGGGAGTTCCAGGATTTTGTCCCCGTGTGGTGCAGGTACACCCACAGCGCTGTTAGGGAGGGAGTTCCAGGATTTTGTCCTTGTGGTGTAGGTACACCCACGGCGCTGTTAGGGAGGGATTTCCAGGATTTTGTCCCTGTGGTGTAGGTACACCCACAGCGCTGTTAGGGAGGGAGTTCCAGGATTTTGTCCCGTGTGGTGTAGGTAAACCCACGGCGCTGTTAGGGAGGGAGTTCCAGGATTTTGTCCTGTGTGTAGTGTAGGTACACCCATAGCGCTGTTAGGGAGGGTTTTCCAGGATTTTGTCCGTGTGGTGTAGGTACACCCACGGCGCTGTTAGGGAGGGAGTTCCAGGATTTTGTCCCTGTGGTGTAGGTACACCCACGGCGCTGTTAGGGAGGGAGTTCCAGGATTTTGTCCCCGTGTGGTGTAGGTACACCCATGGCGCTGTTAGGGAGGGAGTTCCAGGATTTTGTCCCTGTGGTGGAGGTACACCCACGGCGCTGTTAGGGAGGGAGTTCCAGGATTTTGTCCCGTGTGTGGTGTAGGTACACCCACGGCGCTGTTAGGGAAGAAGTTCCAGGATATTGTCCCGTGTGTGTTGTAGGTACACCCACAGCGCTGTTAGGGAGTGAGTTCCAGGATTTTGTCCCTGTGGTGTAGGTACACCCACGGCGCTGTTAGGGAGTGAGATCCAGGATTTTGTCCCGTGTGTGGTGTAGGTACACCCACGGCGCTGTTAGTGAGGAAGTTCCAGGATTTTGTCCCGTGTGTGGTGTAGGTACACCCACAGCGCTGTTAGGGAGGGAGTTCCAGGATTTTCTCCGTGTGGTGTAGGTACTCCCACGGCGCTGTTAGGGAGGGAGTTCCAGGATTTTGTCCCTGTGGTGTAGGCACACCCACGGCGCTGTTAGGGAGGGAGATCCAGGATTTTGTCCCTGTGGTGTAGGCACACCCACGGCGCTGTTAGGGAGGGAGTTCCAGGATTTTGTCTGTGTGGTGTAGGCACACCCACAGCGCTGTTTGGGACGGAGTTCCAGGATTTTGTGTGTGGTGTAGGTACACCCACGGCGCTGTTAGGGAGGGAGTTCCAGGATTTTGTCCCTGTGGTGTAGGTACACCCATAGCGCTGTTAGGGTGGGAGTTCCAGGATTTTGTGTGTGGTGTAGGTACACCCATGGCGCTGTTAGGGAGGGAGTTCCAGGATTTTGTGTGTGGTGTAGGTACACCCATGGCGCAGTTAGGGAGGGTCTTCCAGGATTTTGTCCCGTGTGGTGTAGGTACTCCCACGGCGCTGTTAGGGAGGGAGTTCCAGGATTTTGTCTGTGTTGTGTAGGTACACCCACGGCGCTGTTAGGGAGGGACTTCCAGGATTTTGTCCGTGTGGTGTAGGTACACCCACGGCGCTGTTAGGGAGGGAGTTCCAGGATTTTGTCCCCTCTGTGTGGTGTAGGTACACCCACGGCGCTGTTAGGGATGGAGTTCCAGGATTTTGTTCCCTGTGTGTGGTGTAGGTACACCCACGGCGCTGTTAGGGATGGAGTTCCAGTATTATGTCCCGTGTGTGGTGTAGGTACACCCACGGCGCTGTTCGGGATGGAGTTCCAGGATTTTGTCCCTGTGGTGTAGGTACACCCACAGTGCTGTTAGGGAGGGAGTTCCAGGATTTTGTCCCCGTGTGGTGTAGGTAAACCCACGGCGCTGGTAGGGATGGAGTTCCAGGATTTTGTCCCATGTGTGTGGTGTGGGTACACCCACGGCGCTGTTAGGGAGGGAGTTCCAGGATTTTGTCCCTGTGGTGTAGGTACACCCACGCCGCTGTTAGGGAGTGAGATCCAGGATTTTGTCCCGTGTGTGGAGTAGTTAAACCCACAGCGCTGTTAGGGAGGGGGTTCCAGGATTTTCTCCGTGTGGTGTAGGTACACCCACGGCGCTGTTAGGGAGGGAGTTCCAGGATTTGGTCCCTGTGGTGTAGGCACACCCACGGCGCTGTTAGGGAGGGAGTTCCAGGATTTTGTGTGTGGTGTAGGTACACCCATGGCGCTGTTAGGGAGGGAGTTCCAGGATTTTGTGTGTGGTGTAGGTACACCCATGGCGCAGTTAGGGAGGGACTTCCAGAATTTTGTCCCGTGTGGTGTAGGTACTCCCACGGCGCTGTTAGGGAGGGAGTTCCAGGATTTTGTCCGTGTTGTGTAGGTACACCCACGGCGCTGTTAGGGAGTGAGTTCCAGGATTTTGTCCGTTTGGTGTAGGTACACCCACGGCGCTGTTAGGGAGGGAGTTCCAGGATTTTGTACCCTCTGTGTGGTGTAGGTACACCCACGGCGCTTTTGGGGATGGAGTTCCAGGATTTTGTCCCCTGTGTGTGGTGTAGGTACACCCACGGCGCTGTTAGGGATGGAGTTCCAGGATTTTGTCCCTGTGGTGTAGGTACACCCACAGTGCTGTTTGGGAGGGAGTTACAGGATTTTGTCCCCGTGTGGTGTAGGTACACCCACGGCGCTGTTAGGGATGGAGTTCCAGGATTTTGTCCGCTGTGTGTGGTGTAGGTACACCCACGGCGCTGTTAGGGAGGGAGTTCCAGGATTTTGTTCGTGTGGTGTAGGTACACCCACGGCGCTGTTAGGGAGGGAGTTCCAGGATTTTGTCCATGTGGTGTAGGTACACCCACGGCGCTGTTTGGGAGGGAGTTCCAGTATTTTGTCCCTGTGGTGTAGGTACACCCACGGCGCTGTTTGGGAGTGAGTTCCTGGATTTTGTCCCCTGTGTGGTGTAGGTACACCCACGGCGCTGTTAGGTAGGACGTTCCAGGATTTTGTCCCGTGTGTTGTGCAGGTACACCCACGGCTCTGTTAGGGAGCGAGTTCCAGTTTTGTCCGTGTGGTGTAGGTACACCCACGGCGCTGTTAGGGAGCGAGATCCAGGATTTTGCCCGTGTGGTGTAGGTACACCCACGGCGCTGTTAGGGAGGGAGTTCCAGGATTTTGCCCGTGTTGTGTAGGTACACCCACGGCGCCGTTAGGGAGCCAGTTCCAGGATTTTGTCCCCGTGTGCTGTAGGTACACCCACGGCGCTGTTAGGGAGGGAGTTCCAGGATTTTATCCCTGTGGTGTAGGTACACCCACAGCGCTGTTAGGGAGGGAGTTCCAGGATTTTGTCCCTCTGGTGTAGGTACACCCACGGCGCTGTTAGTGAGGGACTTCCAGGATTTTGTCCCTGTGGTGTAGGTACACCCACGGCGCTGTTAGGGAGGGAGTTCCAGGATTTTGTCCCCGTGTGGTGGAGGTACACCCACGGCGCTGTTAGGGAGGGAGTTCCAGGATTTTGTCCCTCTGGTGTAGGTACACCCACGGCGCTGTTAGGGAGGGAGTTCCAGGATTTTGTCCGTGTGGTGTAGGTACACCCACGCCGCTGTTAGGGAGGGAGTTCCAGAATTTTGTCCCCGTGGGGTGTAGGTACACCCACAGTGCGGTTAGGGAGGTAGTTCCAGGATTTTGTCCGTGTGGTGTAGGTACACCCACGCTGCTGTTAGGGAGGGAGTTCCAGGATTTTGTCCGTGTGGTGTAGGTACACCCACGGCGCTGTTACGGAGAGAGTTCCAGGATTTTGTCCATGTGGTCTAGGTACACCCACGGCGATGTTAGGGAGGGAGTTCCAGGATTTTGTCCCTGTGGTGTAGGTACACCCATGGCGCTGTTAGGGAGGGAGTTCCAGGATTTTGTCTCTGTGGTGTAGGTACACCCACGGCGATGTTAGGGAGGGAGTTCCAGGATTTTGTCCCTGTGGTGTAGGTACACCCACGGCGCTGTTAGGGAGGGAGTTCCAGGATTTTGTCCCGTGCGGTGTAGGTACACCCACAGCGCTGTTAGGGAGGGAGTTCCAGGATTTTGTCTCTGTGGTGTAGGTACACCCACGGCGCTGTTAGGGAGGGAGTTCCAGGATTTTGTCCGTGTGGTGTAGGTACACCCACAGCGCTGTTAGGGAGGGAGTTCCAGGATTTTGTCTCTGTGGTGTAGGTTCTCCCACGGTGCTGTTAGGGAGGGAGTTCCAGGATTTTGTCCCTTTGGGGTAGGTACCCCCACGCCGCTGTTAGGTTGGGATTTCCAGGATTTTGTCACTGTGGTGTAGGTAAACCACTGTGCTATTAGGGAGGGAGTTCCAGGAATTTGTCCGTGTGGTATTTGTACACCCACGACGCTGTTAGGGAGGGCGTTGCAGGATTTTGTCCGTGTGGTGTAGGTACACCCACGGCGCTGTTAGGGACGGAGTTCCAGGATTTTGTCCCTGTGGTGTAGGTACACCCACGCCGCTGTTAGGGAGGGAGTTCCAGAATTTCGTCCCCGTGTGGTGTAGGTACACCCACAGTGCTGTTAGGGAGGTAGTTCCAGGAATTTGTCCGTGTGGTGTAGGTACACCCACGCCGCTGTTAGGGAGGGAGTTCCAGGATTTTGTCCGTGTGGTGTAGGTACACCCACGGCGCTGTTACGGAGAGAGTTCCCGGATTTTGTCCATGTGGTCTAGGTACACCCACGGCGATGTTAGGGAGGGAGTTCCAGGATTTTGTCCCTGTGGTGTAGGTACACCCATGGCGCTGTTAGGGAGGGTTTTCCAGGATTTTGTCTCTGTGGTGTAGGTACACCCACGGCGATGTTAGGGAGGGAGTTCCAGGATTTTGTCCCTGTGGTGTAGGTACACCCACGGCGCTGTTAGGGAAGGAGTTCCAGGATTTTGTCCCGTGCGGTGTAGGTACACCCACAGCGCTGTTAGGGAGGGAGTTCCAGGATTTTGTCTCTGTGGTGTAGGTACACCCACGGCGCTGTTAGGGAGGTTGTTCCAGGATTTTGTCCGTGTGGTGTAGGTACACCCACAGCGCTGTTAGGGAGGGAGTTCCAGGATTTTGTCCGTGTGGTGTAGGTACACCCACGGCGCTGTTAGGGAGAGAGTTCCAGGATTTTGTCCGTGTGGTGGAGGTACACCCACGGCGCTGTTATGGAGGGAGTTCCAGGATTTTGTCTCTGTGGTGTAGGTACACCAATGGCGCTGTTAGGGAGGGAGTTCCAGGATTTTGTCCGTGTGGTGTAGGTACACCCACGGCGATGTTAGGGAGGGAGTTCCAGGATTTTGTCTCTGTAGTGTAGGTACACCCATCGCGCTGTTAGGGAGGGAGTTCCAGGATTTTGTCCTTGTGGTGTAGGTACACCCACGGCGATGTTAGGGAGGGAGTTCTATGATTTTGTCCCTGTGGTGTAGGTACACCCACGGCGCTGTTAGGGAGGGAGTTCCAGGATTTTGTCCCGTGCGGTGTAGGTACACCCACAGCGCTGTTAGGGAGGGAGTTCCAGGATTTTGTCTCTGTGGTGTAGGTACACCCACGGCGCTGTTAGGGAGAGAGTTCCAGGATTTTGTCCCTTACGTGTAGGTACACCCACGCCGCTGTTAGGGAGGGATTTCCAGGATTTTGTCACGGTGGTGTAGGTACACCCACAGCGCTATTAGGGAGGGAGTTCCAGGATTTTGTCCCCGTGTGGTGTAGGTACACCCTTGGCGCTGTTAGGGAGGGTGTTCCAGGATTTTGTCCCTGTGGTGTAGGTACACCCACGGCGCTGTTAGGGAGGGAGTTCCAGGATTTTTTCCCTGTGGTGTAGGTACACCCACGGCGCTGTTACGGAGTGAGTTCCAGGATTTTGTCCGTGTGGTGTAGGTACACCCACGGCGCTGTTAGGGAGGGTGTTCCAGGATTTTGTCCCTGTGGTGTAGGTACACCCACGGTGCTGTTAGGGAGGGAGTTCCAGGATTTTGTCCGTGTGGTGTAGGTACACCCACAGCGCTGTTAGGGAGGGAGTTCCAGGATTTTGTCCCCGTGTGGTGTAGGTACACCCACGGCGCTGTTAGGGAGCGAGTTCCAGGATTTTGTCCCCGTGTGGTGCAGGTACACCCACAGCGCTGTTAGGGAGGGAGTTCCAGGATTTTGTCCTTGTGGTGTAGGTACACCCACGGCGCTGTTAGGGAGGGATTTCCAGGATTTTGTCCCTGTGGTGTAGGTACACCCACAGCGCTGTTAGGGAGGGAGTTCCAGGATTTTGTCCCGTGTGGTGTAGGTACACCCACGGCGCTGTTAGGGAGGGAGTTCCAGGATTTTGTCCTGTGTGTAGTGTAGGTACACCCACAGCGCTGTTAGGGAGGGTGTTCCAGGATTTTGTCCGTTTGGTGTAGGTACACCCACGGCGCTGTTAGGGAGGGAGTTCCAGGATTTTGTCCCTGTGGTGTAGGTACACCCACGGCGCTGTTAGGGAGGGAGTTCCAGGATTTTGTCCCCGTGTGGTGTAGGTACACCCATGGCGCTGTTAGGGAGTGAGTTCCAGGATTTTGTCCCTGTGGTGTAGGTACACCCACGGCGCTGTTAGGGAGGGAGTTCCAGGATTTTGTCCCTGTGGTGAAGGTACACCCACGGCGGTGTTAGGGAGTGAGTTCCAGGATTTTGTCCCGTGTGTGGTGTAGGTACACCCACGGCGCTGTTAGGGAAGAAGTTCCAGGATTTTGTCCCTGTGGTGTAGGTACACCCACGGCGCTGTTAGGGAGTGAGATCCAGGATTTTGTCCCGTGTGTGGTGTAGGTACACCCACGGCGCTGTTATGGAGGGAGTTCCAGGATTTTGTCTCTGTGGTGTAGGTACACCAATGGCGCTGTTAGGGAGGGAGTTCCAGGATTTTGTCCGTGTGGTGTAGGTACACCCACGGCGATGTTAGGGAGGGAGTTCCAGGATTTTGTCTCTGTAGTGTAGGTACACCCATCGCGCTGTTAGGGAGGGAGTTCCAGGATTTTGTCCTTGTGGTGTAGGTACACCCACGGCGATGTTAGGGAGGGAGTTCTATGATTTTGTCCGTGTGGTGTAGGTACACCCACGGCGCTGTTAGGGAGGGAGTTCCAGGATTTTGTCCCGTGCGGTGTAGGTACACCCACAGCGCTGTTAGGGAGGGAGTTCCAGGATTTTGTCTCTGTGGTGTAGGTACACCCACGGCGCTGTTAGGGAGAGAGTTCCAGGATTTTGTCCCTTTCGTGTAGGTACACCCACGCCGCTGTTAGGGAGGGATTTCCAGGATTTTGTCACGGTGGTGTAGGTACACCCACAGCGCTATTAGGGAGGGAGTTCCAGGATTTTGTCCCCGTGTGGTGTAGGTACACCCTTGGCGCTGTTAGGGAGGGTGTTCCAGGATTTTGTCCCTGTGGTGTAGGTACACCCACGGTGCTGTTAGGGAGGGAGTTCCAGGATTTTGTCCGTGTGGTGTAGGTACACCCACAGCGCTGTTAGGGAGGGAGTTCCAGGATTTTGTCCCCGTGTGGTGTAGGTACACCCACGGCGCTGTTAGGGAGCGAGTTCCAGGATTTTGTCCCCGTGTGGTGCAGGTGCACCCACAGCGCTGTTAGGGAGGGAGTTCCAGGATTTTGTCCTTGTGGTGTAGGTACACCCACGGCGCTGTTAGGGAGGGATTTCCAGGATTTTGTCCCTGTGGTGTAGGTACACCCACAGCGCTGTTAGGGAGGGAGTTCCAGGATTTTGTCCCGTGTGGTGTAGGTACACCCATGGCGCTGTTAGGGAGGGAGTTCCAGGATTTTGTCCTGTGTGTAGTGTAGGTACACCCACAGCGCTGTTAGGGAGGGTGTTCCAGGATTTTGTCCGTGTGGTGTAGGTACACCCACGGCGCTGTTAGGGAGGGACTTCCAGGATTTTGTCCCTGTGGTGTAGGTACACCCACGGCGCTGTTAGGGAGGGAGTTCCAGGATTTTGTCCCCGTGTGGTGTAGGTACACCCATGGCGCTGTTAGGGAGTGAGTTCCAGGATTTTGTCCCTGTGGTGTAGGTACACCCACGGCGCTGTTTGGGAGGGAGTTCCAGGATTTTGTCCCTGTGGTGAAGGTACACCCACGGCGGTGTTAGGGAGTGAGTTCCAGGATTTTGTCCCGTGTGTGGTGTAGGTACACCCACGGCGCTGTTAGGGAAGAAGTTCCAGGATTTTGTCCCTGTGGTGTAGGTACACCCACGGCGCTGTTAGGGAGTGAGATCCAGGATTTTGTCCCGTGTGTGGTGTAGGTACACCCACAGTGCTGTTAGGGAGGTAGTTCCAGGATTTTGTCCGTGTGGTGTAGGTACACCCACGCCGCTGTTAGGGAGGGAGTTCCAGGATTTTGTCCGTGTGGTGTAGGTACACCCACGGCGCTGTTACGGAGAGAGTTCCAGGATTTTGTCCATGTGGTCTAGGTACACCCACGGCGATGTTAGGGAGGGAGTTCCAGGATTTTGTCCCTGTGGTGTAGGTACACCCATGGCGCTGTTAGGGAGGGTTTTCCAGGATTTTGTCTCTGTGGTGTAGGTACACCCACGGCGATGTTAGGGAGGGAGTTCCAGGATTTTGTCCCTGTGGTGTAGGTACACCCACGGCGCTGTTAGGGAAGGAGTTCCAGGATTTTGTCCCGTGCGGTGTAGGTACACCCACAGCGCTGTTAGGGAGGGAGTTCCAGGATTTTGTCTCTGTGGTGTAGGTACACCCACGGCGCTGTTAGGGAGGTTGTTCCAGGATTTTGTCCGTGTGGTGTAGGTACACCCACAGCGCTGTTAGGGAGGGAGTTCCAGGATTTTGTCCGTGTGGTGTAGGTACACCCACGGCGCTGTTAGGGAGAGAATTCCAGGATTTTGTCCGTGTGGTGTAGTTACACCCACGGCGCTGTTATGGAGGGAGTTCCAGGATTTTGTCTCTGTGGTGTAGGTACACCAATGGCGCTGTTAGGGAGGGAGTTCCAGGATTTTGTCCGTGTGGTGTAGGTACACCCACGGCGATGTTAGGGAGGGAGTTCCAGGGTTTTGTCTCTGTAGTGTAGGTACACCCATCGCGCTGTTAGGGAGGGAGTTCCAGGATTTTGTCCTTGTGGTGTAGGTACACCCACGGCGATGTTAGGGAGGGAGTTCTATGATTTTGTCCGTGTGGTGTAGGTACACCCACGGCGCTGTTAGGGAGGGAGTTCCAGGATTTTGTCCCGTGCGGTGTAGGTACACCCACAGCGCTGTTAGGGAGGGAGTTCCAGGATTTTGTCTCTGTGGTGTAGGTACACCCACGGCGCTGTTAGGGAGAGAGTTCCAGGATTTTGTCCCTTTCGTGTAGGTACACCCACGCCGCTGTTAGGGAGGGATTTCCAGGATTTTGTCACGGTGGTGTAGGTACACCCACAGCGCTATTAGGGAGGGAGTTCCAGGATTTTGTCCCCGTGTGGTGTAGGTACACCCTTGGCGCTGTTAGGGAGGGTGTTCCAGGATTTTGTCCCTGTGGTGTAGGTACACCCACGGCGCTGTTAGGGAGGGAGTTCCAGGATTTTTTCCCTGTGGTGTAGGTAAACCCACGGCGCTGTTACGGAGTGAGTTCCAGGATTTTGTCCGTGTGGTGTAGGTACACCCACGGCGCTGTTAGGGAGGGTGTTCCAGGATTTTGTCCCTGTGGTGTAGGTACACCGACGGCGCTGTTAGGGAGGGAGTTCCAGGATTTTGTCCGTGTGGTGTAGGTACACCCACGGCGCTGCTAGGGAGGGAGTTCCAGGATTTTGTCCGTGTGGTGTAGGTACACCCACAGCGCTGTTAGGGAGGGAGTTCCAGGATTTTGTCCCCGTGTGGTGTAGGTACACCCACGGCGCTGTTAGGGAGCGAGTTCCAGGATTTTGTCCCCGTGTGGTGCAGGTACACCCACAGCGCTGTTAGGGAGGGAGTTCCAGGATTTTGTCCTTGTGGTGTAGGTACACCCACGGCGCTGTTAGGGAGGGATTTCCAGGATTTTGTCCCTGTGGTGTAGGTACACCCACAGCGCTGTTAGGGAGGGAGTTCCAGGATTTTGTCCCGTGTGGTGTAGGTACACCCACGGCGCTGTTAGGGAGGGAGTTCCAGGATTTTGTCCTGTGTGTAGTGTAGGTACACCCACAGCGCTGTTAGGGAGGGTGTTCCAGGATTTTGTCCGTGTGGTGTAGGTACACCCACGGCGCTGTTAGGGAGGGAGTTCCAGGATTTTGTCCCTGTGGTGTAGGTACACCCACGGCGCTGTTAGGGAGGGAGTTCCAGGATTTTGTCCCCGTGTGGTGTAGGTACACCCATGGCGCTGTTAGGGAGTGAGTTCCAGGATTTTGTCCCTGTGGTGTAGGTACACCCACGGCGCTGTTAGGGAGGGAGTTCCAGGATTTTGTCCCTGTGGTGAAGGTACACCCACGGCGGTGTTAGGGAGTGAGTTCCAGGATTTTGTCCCGTGTGTGGTGTAGGTACACCCACGGCGCTGTTAGGGAAGAAGTTCCAGGATTTTGTCCCTGTGGTGTAGGTACACCCACGGCGCTGTTAGGGAGTGAGATCCAGGATTTTGTCCCGTGTGTGGTGTAGGTACACCCACGGCGCTGTTAGTGAGGAAGTTCCAGGATTTTGTCCCGTGTGTGGTGTAGGTACACCCACAGCGCTGTTAGGGAGGGAGTTCCAGGATTTTCTCCGTGTGGTGTAGGTACTCCCACGGCGCTGTTAGGGAGGGAGTTCCAGGATTTTGTCCCTGTGGTGTAGGCACACCCACGGCGCTGTTAGGGAGGGAGTTCCAGGATTTTGTCCCTGTGGTGTAGGCACACCCACGGCGCTGTTAGGGAGGGAGTTCCAGGATTTTGTCTGTGTGGTGTAGGTACACCCACAGCGCTGTTTGGGACGGAGTTCCAGGATTTTGTGTGTGGTGTAGGTACACCCACGGCGCTGTTAGGGAGGGAGTTCCAGGATTTTGTCCCTGTGGTGTAGGTACACCCACGGCGCTGTTAGGGAGGGAGTTCCAGGATTTTGTGTGTGGTGTAGGTACACCCACGGCGCTGTTAGGGAGGGAGTTCCAGGATTTTGTCCCTGTGGTGTAGGTACACCCACGGCGCTGTTAGGGAGGGAGTTCCAGGATTTTGTCCCCGTGTGTTGTAGGTACACCCATGGCGCTGTTAGGGAGGGAGTTCCAGGATTTTGTCCCTGTGGTGTAGGTACACCCACGGCGCTGTTAGGGAGGGAGTTCCAGGATTTTGTCCCTGTGGTGTAGGTACACCCACGGCGCTGTTAGAGAGTGAGATCCAGGATTTTGTCCCGTGTGTGGTGTAGGTACACCCACGGCGCTGTTAGTGAGGAAGTTCCAGGATTTTGTCCCGTGTGTGGTGTAGGTACACCCACAGCGCTGTTAGGGAGGGAGTTCCAGGATTTTCTCCGTGTGGTGTAGGTACTCCCACGGCGCTGTTAGGGAGGGAGTTCCAGGATTTTGTCCCTGTGGTGTAGGCACACCCACGGCGCTGTTAGGGAGGGAGTTCCAGGATTTTGTCCCTGTGGTGTAGGCACACCCACGGCGCTGTTAGGGAGGGAGTTCAGGGTTTTGTCTGTGTGGTGTAGGTACACCAACTGCGCTGTTTGGGACGGAGTTCCAGGATTTTGTGTGTGGTGTAGGTACACCCACGGCGCTGTTAGGGAGGGAGTTCCAGGATTTTGTCCCTGTGGTGTAGGTACACCCACAGCGCTGTTAGGGTGGGAGTTCCAGGATTTTGTGTGTGGTGTAGGTACACCCATGGCGCTGTTAGGGAGGGAGTTCCAGGATTTTGTGTGTGGTGTAGGTACACCCATGGCGCAGTTAGGGAGGGTCTTCCAGGATTTAGTCCCGTGTGGTGTAGGTACTCCCACGGCGCTGTTAGGGAGGGAGTTCCAGGATTTTGTCCGTGTTGTGTAGGTACACCCACGGCGCTGTTAGGGAGGGACTTCCAGGATTTTGTCCGTGTGGTGTAGGTACACCCACGGCGCTGTTAGGGAGGGAGTTCCAGGATTTTGCCCCCTCTGTGTGGTGTAGGTACACCCACAGTGCTGTTAGGGAGGGAGTTCCAGGATTTTGTCCCCGTGTGGTGTAGGTAAACCCACGGCGCTGGTAGGGATGGAGTTCCAGGATTTTGTCCCATGTGTGTGGTGTGGGTACACCCACGGCGCTGTTAGGGAGGGAGTTCCAGGATTTTGTCCCTGTGGTGTAGGTACACCCACGGCGCTGTTAGGGAGTGAGATCCAGGATTTTGTCCCGTGTGTGGTGTAGGTACACCCACAGCGCTGTTAGTGAGGAAGTTCCAGGATTTTGTCCCGTGTGTGGAGTAGTTACACCCACAGCGCTGTTAGGGAGGGGGTTCCAGCATTTTCTCCGTGTGGTGTAGGTACACCCACGGCGCTGTTAGGGAGCGAGTTCCAGGATTTTGTCCCTGTGGTGTAGGCACACCCACGGCGCTGTTAGGGAGCGAGTTCCAGGATTTTGTCCCTGTGGTGTAGGTACACCCACAGCGCTGTTAGGGAGGGAGTTCCAGGATTTTGTGTGTGGTGTAGGTACACCCACGGCGCTGTTAGGGAGGGAGTTCCAGGATTTTGTCCCTGTGGTGTAGGCACACCCACGGCGCTGTTAGGGAGGGAGTTCCTGGATTTTGTCCCTGTGGTGTAGGTACACCCACAGCGCTGTTAGGGAGGGAGTTCCAGGATTTTGTCCGTGTGGTGTAGGTACACCCATGGCGCTGTTAGGGAGGGAGTTCCAGGATTTTGTGTGTGGTGTAGGTACACCCATGGCGCTGTTAGGGAGCGAGTTCCAGGATTTTGTGTGTGGTGTAGGTACACCCATGGCGCAGTTAGGGAGGGACTTCCAGGATTTTGTCCCGTGTGGTGTAGGTACTCCCACGGCGGTGTTAGGGAGGGAGTTCCAGGATTTTGTCCGTGTTGTGTAGGTACACCCACGGCGCTGTTAGGGAGGGAGTTCCAGGATTTTGTCCGTTTGGTGTAGGTACACCCACGGCGCTGTTAGGGAGGGAGTTCCAGGATTTTGTACCCTCTGTGTGGTGTAGGTACACCCACGGCGCTGTTGGGGATGGAGTTCCAGGATTTTGTCCCCTGTGTGTGGTGTAGGTACACCCACGGCGCAGTTAGGGATGGAGTTCCAGGATTTTGTCCCTGTGGTGTAGGTACACCCACAGTGCTGTTAGGGAGGGAGTTACAGGATTTTGTCCCCGTGTGGTGTAGGTACACCCACGGCGCTGGTAGGGATGGAGTTCCAGGATTTTGTCCCCTGTGTGTGGTGTAGGTACACCCACGGCGCTGTTAGGGAGGGAGTTCCAGGATTTTGTCCCGTGTGTGGTGTAGGTACACCCACGGCGCTGTTAGGGAGGGAGTTCCAGGATTTTGTCTCTGTGGTGTAGGTACACCCACGGCGCTGTTAGGGAGGGAGTTCCAGGATTTTGTCCCTGTGGTGTAGGTACATCCACGGCGCTGTTCGGGAGTAAGTTCCAGGATTTTGTCCCGTGTGTGGTGTAGGTACACCCACGGCGCTGTTAGGGAGGAAGTTCCAGGATTTTGTCCCGTGTGTGGTGTAGGTACACCCACGGCGCTGTTAGGGAGGGATGTCCAGGATTCTGTCCGTGTGGTGTAGGTACACCCACGTCGCTATTAGGGAGGGTGTTCCAAGATTTTGTCCCCGTGTGTTGTAGGTACACCCACGGCGCTGTTAGGGAGGGAGTTCCAGGATTTTGTTCCGTGTGTGGTGTAGGAACACCCACGGCGCTGTTAGGGAGGATTTCCAGGATTTTGTCCCGTTTGTGGTGTAGGTACACCCACGACGCTGTTAGGGAGGGAGTTCCAGGATTTTGTCCGTGTGGTGTAGGTACACCCACGGCGCTGTTAGGGAGGGAGTTCCACGATTTTGTCCCCGTGTGGTGTAGGTACACCCACGGCGCAGTTAGGGAGGGTGTTCCAGGATTTTGTCCCTGTGGTGTAGGTACACCCACGGCGCTGTTAGGGAGTTTGTTCCAGGATTTTGTCCCGTGTGTGGTGTAGGAACACCCACGGCGCTGTTAGGGAGGAAGTTCCAGGATTTTGTCCCGTTTGTGGTGGAGGGACACCCACAGCGCTGTTAGGGAGGGAGTTCCAGGATTTTGTCCGTGTGGTGTAGGTACACCCACGGCGCTGTTAGTGAGTGAGTTCCAGGATTTTGTCCCGTGTGTGGTGTAGGTACACCCACGGCGCTGTTACGGAGGAAATTCCAGGATTTTGTCCCGTGTGTGGTGTAGGTACACCCACAGCACTGTTAGGGAGGGAGTTCCAGGATTTTGTCCGTGTGGTGTAGGTACACCCACGGCGCTTTTAGGGAGGGAGTTCCAGGATTTTGTCCGTGTGGTGTAGGTACACCCACGACGCTGTTAGGGTGGGAGTTCCAGGATTTTGTCCCCGTGTGGTGTCGGTCCACCCACGGCGCTGTTAGGGAGGGAGTTCCAGGATTTTGTCCCTGTGGTGTAGGTACACCCACGGCGCTGTTAGGGAGGGACTTCCAGGATTTTGTCCCCGTGTGGTGGAGGTACACCCACGGCGCTGTTAGGGAGGGAGTTCCAGGATTTTGTCCCTCTGGTGTAGGTACACCCACGGAGCGGTTAGGGAGGGAGTTCCAGGATTTTGTCCGTGTGGTGTAGGTACACCCACGCCGCTGTTAGGGAGTGAGTTCCAGGATTTTGTCCGTGTGATGTAGGTACACCCATGCCGCTGTTAGGGAGGGAGTTCAAGAATTTTGTCCCCGTGTGGTGTAGGTACACCCACAGTGCTGTTAGGGAGGTAGTTCCAGGATTTTGTCCCTGTGGTGTAGGTACACCCACGCCGCTGTTAGGGAGGGAGTTCCAGGATTTTGTCCGTGTGGTGTAGGTACACCCACGGCGCTGTTACGGAGAGAGTTCCAGGATTTTGTCCATGTGCTCTAGGTACACCCACGGCGATGTTAGGGAGGGAGTTCCAGGATTTTGTCCCTGTGGTGTAGGTACACCCATGGCGCTGTTAGGGAGGGTTTTCCAGGATTTTGTCTCTGTGGTGTAGGTACACCCACGGCGATGTTAGGGAGGGAGTTCCAGGATTTTGTCCCTGTGGTGTAGGTACACCCACGGCGCTGTTAGGGAGGGAGTTCCAGGATTTTGTCCCGTGCGGTGTAGGTACACCCACAGCGCTGTTAGGGAGGGTGTTCCAGGATTTTGTCTCTGTGGTGTAGGTACAGCCACGGCGCTGTTAGGGAGGGAGTTCCAGGATTTTGTCCGTGTGGTGTATGTACACCCACAGCGCTGTTAGGGAGGGAGTTCCAGGATTTTGTCCGTGTGGTGTAGGTACACCCACGGCGCTGTTAGGGAGAGAGTTCCAGGATTTTGTCCGTGTGGTGTAGGTACACCCACGGCGCTGTTAGGGAGGGAGTTCCAGGATTTTGTCTCTGTGGTGTAGGTACACCAATGGCGCTGTTAGGGAGGGAGTTCCAGGATTTTGTCCGTGTGGTGTAGGTACACCCACGGCGATGTTAGGGAGGGAGTTCCAGGATTTTGTCTCTGTGGTGTAGGTACACCCATGGCGCTGTTAGGGAGGGAGTTCCAGGATTTTGTCCTTGTGGTGTAGGTACACCCACGGCGATGTTAGGGAGGGAGTTCTATGATTTTGTCCGTGTGGTGTAGGTACACCCACGGCGCTGTTAGGGAGGGAGTTCCAGGATTTTGTCCCGTGCGGTGTAGGTACACCCACAGCGCTGTTAGGGAGGGAGTTCCAGGATTTTGTCTCTGTGGTGTAGGTACACCCACGGCGCTGTTAGGGAGAGAGTTCCAGGATTTTGTCCCTTTCGTGTAGGTACACCCACGCCGCTGTTAGGGAGGGATTTCCAGGATTTTGTCACTGTGGTGTAGGTACACCCACAGCGCTATTAGGGAGGGAGTTCCAGGATTTTGTCCCCGTGTGGTGTAGGTACACCCTTGGCGCTGTTAGGGAGGGTGTTCCAGGATTTTGTCCCTGTGGTGTAGGTACACCCACGGCGCTGTTAGGGAGGGAGCTCCAGGATTTTTTCCCTGTGGTGTAGGTACACCCACGGCGCTGTTACGGAGTGAGTTCCAGGATTTTGTCCGTGTGGTGTAGGTACACCCACGGCGCTGTTAGGGAGGGAGTTCCAGGATTTTGTCCCCGTGTGGTGTAGGTACACCCACGGCGCTGTTAGGGAGGGAGTTCCAGGATTTTGTCCCCGTGTGGTGCAGGTACACCCACAGCGCTGTTAGGGAGGGAGTTCCAGGATTTTGTCCTTGTGGTGTAGGTACACCCACGGCGCTGTTAGGGAGGGATTTCCAGGATTTTGTCCCTGTGGTGTAGGTACACCCACAGCGCTGTTAGGGAGGGAGTTCCAGGATTTTGTCCCGTGTGGTGTAGGTAAACCCACGGCGCTGTTAGGGAGGGAGTTCCAGGATTTTGCCCCCTCTGTGTGGTGTAGGTACACCCACAGTGCTGTTAGGGAGGGAGTTCCAGGATTTTGTCCCCGTGTGGTGTAGGTAAACCCACGGCGCTGGTAGGGATGGAGTTCCAGGATTTTGTCCCATGTGTGTGGTGTGGGTACACCCACGGCGCTGTTAGGGAGGGAGTTCCAGGATTTTGTCCCTGTGGTGTAGGTACACCCACGGCGCTGTTAGGGAGTGAGATCCAGGATTTTGTCCCGTGTGTGGTGTAGGTACACCCACAGCGCTGTTAGTGAGGAAGTTCCAGGATTTTGTCCCGTGTGTGGAGTAGTTACACCCACAGCGCTGTTAGGGAGGGGGTTCCAGCATTTTCTCCGTGTGGTGTAGGTACACCCACGGCGCTGTTAGGGAGCGAGTTCCAGGATTTTGTCCCTGTGGTGTAGGCACACCCACGGCGCTGTTAGGGAGCGAGTTCCAGGATTTTGTCCCTGTGGTGTAGGTACACCCACAGCGCTGTTAGGGAGGGAGTTCCAGGATTTTGTGTGTGGTGTAGGTACACCCACGGCGCTGTTAGGGAGGGAGTTCCAGGATTTTGTCCCTGTGGTGTAGGCACACCCACGGCGCTGTTAGGGAGGGAGTTCCTGGATTTTGTCCCTGTGGTGTAGGTACACCCACAGCGCTGTTAGGGAGGGAGTTCCAGGATTTTGTCCGTGTGGTGTAGGTACACCCATGGCGCTGTTAGGGAGGGAGTTCCAGGATTTTGTGTGTGGTGTAGGTACACCCATGGCGCTGTTAGGGAGCGAGTTCCAGGATTTTGTGTGTGGTGTAGGTACACCCATGGCGCAGTTAGGGAGGGACTTCCAGGATTTTGTCCCGTGTGGTGTAGGTACTCCCACGGCGGTGTTAGGGAGGGAGTTCCAGGATTTTGTCCGTGTTGTGTAGGTACACCCACGGCGCTGTTAGGGAGGGAGTTCCAGGATTTTGTCCGTTTGGTGTAGGTACACCCACGGCGCTGTTAGGGAGGGAGTTCCAGGATTTTGTACCCTCTGTGTGGTGTAGGTACACCCACGGCGCTGTTGGGGATGGAGTTCCAGGATTTTGTCCCCTGTGTGTGGTGTAGGTACACCCACGGCGCAGTTAGGGATGGAGTTCCAGGATTTTGTCCCTGTGGTGTAGGTACACCCACAGTGCTGTTAGGGAGGGAGTTACAGGATTTTGTCCCCGTGTGGTGTAGGTACACCCACGGCGCTGGTAGGGATGGAGTTCCAGGATTTTGTCCCCTGTGTGTGGTGTAGGTACACCCACGGCGCTGTTAGGGAGGGAGTTCCAGGATTTTGTCCCGTGTGTGGTGTAGGTACACCCACGGCGCTGTTAGGGAGGGAGTTCCAGGATTTTGTCTCTGTGGTGTAGGTACACCCACGGCGCTGTTAGGGAGGGAGTTCCAGGATTTTGTCCCTGTGGTGTAGGTACATCCACGGCGCTGTTCGGGAGTAAGTTCCAGGATTTTGTCCCGTGTGTGGTGTAGGTACACCCACGGCGCTGTTAGGGAGGAAGTTCCAGGATTTTGTCCCGTGTGTGGTGTAGGTACACCCACGGCGCTGTTAGGGAGGGATGTCCAGGATTCTGTCCGTGTGGTGTAGGTACACCCACGGCGCTATTAGGGAGGGAGTTCCAAGATTTTGTCCCCGTGTGTTGTAGGTACACCCACGGCGCTGTTAGGGAGGGAGTTCCAGGATTTTGTTCCGTGTGTGGTGTAGGAACACCCACGGCGCTGTTAGGGAGGATTTCCAGGATTTTGTCCCGTTTGTGGTGTAGGTACACCCACGACGCTGTTAGGGAGGGAGTTCCAGGATTTTGTCCGTGTGGTGTAGGTACACCCACGGCGCTGTTAGGGAGGGAGTTCCACGATTTTGTCCCCGTGTGGTGTAGGTACACCCACGGCGCAGTTAGGGAGGGTGTTCCAGGATTTTGTCCCTGTGGTGTAGGTACACCCACGGCGCTGTTAGGGAGTTTGTTCCAGGATTTTGTCCCGTGTGTGGTGTAGGAACACCCACGGCGCTGTTAGGGAGGAAGTTCCAGGATTTTGTCCCGTTTGTGGTGGAGGGACACCCACAGCGCTGTTAGGGAGGGAGTTCCAGGATTTTGTCCGTGTGGTGTAGGTACACCCACGGCGCTGTTAGTGAGTGAGTTCCAGGATTTTGTCCCGTGTGTGGTGTAGGTACACCCACGGCGCTGTTACGGAGGAAATTCCAGGATTTTGTCCCGTGTGTGGTGTAGGTACACCCACAGCACTGTTAGGGAGGGAGTTCCAGGATTTTGTCCGTGTGGTGTAGGTACACCCACGGCGCTTTTAGGGAGGGAGTTCCAGGATTTTGTCCGTGTGGTGTAGGTACACCCACGACGCTGTTAGGGTGGGAGTTCCAGGATTTTGTCCCCGTGTGGTGTCGGTCCACCCACGGCGCTGTTAGGGAGGGAGTTCCAGGATTTTGTCCCTGTGGTGTAGGTACACCCACGGCGCTGTTAGGGAGGGACTTCCAGGATTTTGTCCCCGTGTGGTGGAGGTACACCCACGGCGCTGTTAGGGAGGGAGTTCCAGGATTTTGTCCCTCTGGTGTAGGTACACCCACGGAGCGGTTAGGGAGGGAGTTCCAGGATTTTGTCCGTGTGGTGTAGGTACACCCACGCCGCTGTTAGGGAGTGAGTTCCAGGATTTTGACCGTGTGATGTAGGTACACCCATGCCGCTGTTAGGGAGGGAGTTCAAGAATTTTGTCCCCGTGTGGTGTAGGTACACCCACAGTGCTGTTAGGGAGGTAGTTCCAGGATTTTGTCCCTGTGGTGTAGGTACACCCACGCCGCTGTTAGGGAGGGAGTTCCAGGATTTTGTCCGTGTGGTGTAGGTACACCCACGGCGCTGTTACGGAGAGAGTTCCAGGATTTTGTCCATGTGCTCTAGGTACACCCACGGCGATGTTAGGGAGGGAGTTCCAGGATTTTGTCCCTGTGGTGTAGGTACACCCATGGCGCTGTTAGGGAGGGTTTTCCAGGATTTTGTCTCTGTGGTGTAGGTACACCCACGGCGATGTTAGGGAGGGAGTTCCAGGATTTTGTCCCTGTGGTGTAGGTACACCCACGGCGCTGTTAGGGAGGGAGTTCCAGGATTTTGTCCCGTGCGGTGTAGGTACACCCACAGCGCTGTTAGGGAGGGTGTTCCAGGATTTTGTCTCTGTGGTGTAGGTACAGCCACGGCGCTGTTAGGGAGGGAGTTCCAGGATTTTGTCCGTGTGGTGTATGTACACCCACAGCGCTGTTAGGGAGGGAGTTCCAGGATTTTGTCCGTGTGGTGTAGGTACACCCACGGCGCTGTTAGGGAGAGAGTTCCAGGATTTTGTCCGTGTGGTGTAGGTACACCCACGGCGCTGTTAGGGAGGGAGTTCCAGGATTTTGTCTCTGTGGTGTAGGTACACCAATGGCGCTGTTAGGGAGGGAGTTCCAGGATTTTGTCCGTGTGGTGTAGGTACACCCACGGCGATGTTAGGGAGGGAGTTCCAGGATTTTGTCTCTGTGGTGTAGG
This sequence comes from Cetorhinus maximus, assembly GCF_964194155.1. Taxonomy (NCBI): domain Eukaryota; kingdom Metazoa; phylum Chordata; class Chondrichthyes; order Lamniformes; family Cetorhinidae; genus Cetorhinus; species Cetorhinus maximus. The sequence goes on from NW_027596506.1 coordinate 233,402, forward strand.
TACACCCATGGCGCTGTTAGGGAGGGAGTTCCAGGATTTTGTCCTTGTGGTGTAGGTACACCCACGGCGATGTTAGGGAGGGAGTTCTATGATTTTGTCCGTGTGGTGTAGGTACACCCACGGCGCTGTTAGGGAGGGAGTTCCAGGATTTTGTCCCGTGCGGTGTAGGTACACCCACAGCGCTGTTAGGGAGGGAGTTCCAGGATTTTGTCTCTGTGGTGTAGGTACACCCACGGCGCTGTTAGGGAGAGAGTTCCAGGATTTTGTCCCTTTCGTGTAGGTACACCCACGCCGCTGTTAGGGAGGGATTTCCAGGATTTTGTCACTGTGGTGTAGGTACACCCACAGCGCTATTAGGGAGGGAGTTCCAGGATTTTGTCCCCGTGTGGTGTAGGTACACCCTTGGCGCTGTTAGGGAGGGTGTTCCAGGATTTTGTCCCTGTGGTGTAGGTACACCCACGGCGCTGTTAGGGAGGGAGCTCCAGGATTTTTTCCCTGTGGTGTAGGTACACCCACGGCGCTGTTACGGAGTGAGTTCCAGGATTTTGTCCGTGTGGTGTAGGTACACCCACGGCGCTGTTAGGGAGGGAGTTCCAGGATTTTGTCCCCGTGTGGTGTAGGTACACCCACGGCGCTGTTAGGGAGGGAGTTCCAGGATTTTGTCCCCGTGTGGTGCAGGTACACCCACAGCGCTGTTAGGGAGGGAGTTCCAGGATTTTGTCCTTGTGGTGTAGGTACACCCACGGCGCTGTTAGGGAGGGATTTCCAGGATTTTGTCCCTGTGGTGTAGGTACACCCACAGCGCTGTTAGGGAGGGAGTTCCAGGATTTTGTCCCGTGTGGTGTAGGTAAACCCACGGCGCTGTTAGGGAGGGAGTTCCAGGATTTTGTCCTGTGTGTAGTGTAGGTACACCCATAGCGCTGTTAGGGAGGGTTTTCCAGGATTTTGTCCGTGTGGTGTAGGTACACCCACGGCGCTGTTAGGGAGGGAGTTCCAGGATTTTGTCCCTGTGGTGTAGGTACACCCACGGCGCTGTTAGGGAGGGAGTTCCAGGATTTTGTCCCCGTGTGGTGTAGGTACACCCATGGCGCTGTTAGGGAGGGAGTTCCAGGATTTTGTCCCTGTGGTGGAGGTACACCCACGGCGCTGTTAGGGAGGGAGTTCCAGGATTTTGTCCCGTGTGTGGTGTAGGTACACCCACGGCGCTGTTAGGGAAGAAGTTCCAGGATATTGTCCCGTGTGTGTTGTAGGTACACCCACAGCGCTGTTAGGGAGTGAGTTCCAGGATTTTGTCCCTGTGGTGTAGGTACACCCACGGCGCTGTTAGGGAGTGAGATCCAGGATTTTGTCCCGTGTGTGGTGTAGGTACACCCACGGCGCTGTTAGTGAGGAAGTTCCAGGATTTTGTCCCGTGTGTGGTGTAGGTACACCCACAGCGCTGTTAGGGAGGGAGTTCCAGGATTTTCTCCGTGTGGTGTAGGTACTCCCACGGCGCTGTTAGGGAGGGAGTTCCAGGATTTTGTCCCTGTGGTGTAGGCACACCCACGGCGCTGTTAGGGAGGGAGATCCAGGATTTTGTCCCTGTGGTGTAGGCACACCCACGGCGCTGTTAGGGAGGGAGTTCCAGGATTTTGTCTGTGTGGTGTAGGCACACCCACAGCGCTGTTTGGGACGGAGTTCCAGGATTTTGTGTGTGGTGTAGGTACACCCACGGCGCTGTTAGGGAGGGAGTTCCAGGATTTTGTCCCTGTGGTGTAGGTACACCCATAGCGCTGTTAGGGTGGGAGTTCCAGGATTTTGTGTGTGGTGTAGGTACACCCATGGCGCTGTTAGGGAGGGAGTTCCAGGATTTTGTGTGTGGTGTAGGTACACCCATGGCGCAGTTAGGGAGGGTCTTCCAGGATTTAGTCCCGTGTGGTGTAGGTACTCCCACGGCGCTGTTAGGGAGGGAGTTCCAGGATTTTGTCTGTGTTGTGTAGGTACACCCACGGCGCTGTTAGGGAGGGACTTCCAGGATTTTGTCCGTGTGGTGTAGGTACACCCACGGCGCTGTTAGGGAGGGAGTTCCAGGATTTTGTCCCCTCTGTGTGGTGTAGGTACACCCACGGCGCTGTTAGGGATGGAGTTCCAGGATTTTGTTCCCTGTGTGTGGTGTAGGTACACCCACGGCGCTGTTAGGGATGGAGTTCCAGTATTATGTCCCGTGTGTGGTGTAGGTACACCCACGGCGCTGTTCGGGATGGAGTTCCAGGATTTTGTCCCTGTGGTGTAGGTACACCCACAGTGCTGTTAGGGAGGGAGTTCCAGGATTTTGTCCCCGTGTGGTGTAGGTAAACCCACGGCGCTGGTAGGGATGGAGTTCCAGGATTTTGTCCCATGTGTGTGGTGTGGGTACACCCACGGCGCTGTTAGGGAGGGAGTTCCAGGATTTTGTCCCTGTGGTGTAGGTACACCCACGCCGCTGTTAGGGAGTGAGATCCAGGATTTTGTCCCGTGTGTGGAGTAGTTAAACCCACAGCGCTGTTAGGGAGGGGGTTCCAGGATTTTCTCCGTGTGGTGTAGGTACACCCACGGCGCTGTTAGGGAGGGAGTTCCAGGATTTGGTCCCTGTGGTGTAGGCACACCCACGGCGCTGTTAGGGAGGGAGTTCCAGGATTTTGTGTGTGGTGTAGGTACACCCATGGCGCTGTTAGGGAGGGAGTTCCAGGATTTTGTGTCTGGTGTAGGTACACCCATGGCGCAGTTAGGGAGGGACTTCCAGAATTTTGTCCCGTGTGGTGTAGGTACTCCCACGGCGCTGTTAGGGAGGGAGTTCCAGGATTTTGTCCGTGTTGTGTAGGTACACCCACGGCGCTGTTAGGGAGTGAGTTCCAGGATTTTGTCCGTTTGGTGTAGGTACACCCACGGCGCTGTTAGGGAGGGAGTTCCAGGATTTTGTACCCTCTGTGTGGTGTAGGTACACCCACGGCGCTTTTGGGGATGGAGTTCCAGGATTTTGTCCCCTGTGTGTGGTGTAGGTACACCCACGGCGCTGTTAGGGATGGAGTTCCAGGATTTTGTCCCTGTGGTGTAGGTACACCCACAGTGCTGTTTGGGAGGGAGTTACAGGATTTTGTCCCCGTGTGGTGTAGGTACACCCACGGCGCTGTTAGGGATGGAGTTCCAGGATTTTGTCCGCTGTGTGTGGTGTAGGTACACCCACGGCGCTGTTAGGGAGGGAGTTCCAGGATTTTGTTCGTGTGGTGTAGGTACACCCACGGCGCTGTTAGGGAGGGAGTTCCAGGATTTTGTCCATGTGGTGTAGGTACACCCACGGCGCTGTTTGGGAGGGAGTTCCAGTATTTTGTCCCTGTGGTGTAGGTACACCCACGGCGCTGTTTGGGAGTGAGTTCCTGGATTTTGTCCCCTGTGTGGTGTAGGTACACCCACGGCGCTGTTAGGTAGGACGTTCCAGGATTTTGTCCCGTGTGTTGTGCAGGTACACCCACGGCTCTGTTAGGGAGCGAGTTCCAGTTTTGTCCGTGTGGTGTAGGTACACCCACGGCGCTGTTAGGGAGCGAGATCCAGGATTTTGCCCGTGTGGTGTAGGTACACCCACGGCGCTGTTAGGGAGGGAGTTCCAGGATTTTGCCCGTGTTGTGTAGGTACACCCACGGCGCCGTTAGGGAGCCAGTTCCAGGATTTTGTCCCCGTGTGCTGTAGGTACACCCACGGCGCTGTTAGGGAGGGAGTTCCAGGATTTTATCCCTGTGGTGTAGGTACACCCACAGCGCTGTTAGGGAGGGAGTTCCAGGATTTTGTCCCTCTGGTGTAGGTACACCCACGGCGCTGTTAGGGAGGGAGTTCCAGGATTTTGTCCGTGTGGTGTAGGTACACCCACGCCGCTGTTAGGGAGGGAGTTCCAGAATTTTGTCCCCGTGGGGTGTAGGTACACCCACAGTGCGGTTAGGGAGGTAGTTCCAGGATTTTGTCCGTGTGGTGTAGGTACACCCACGCTGCTGTTAGGGAGGGAGTTCCAGGATTTTGTCCGTGTGGTGTAGGTACACCCACGGCGCTGTTACGGAGAGAGTTCCAGGATTTTGTCCATGTGGTCTAGGTACACCCACGGCGATGTTAGGGAGGGAGTTCCAGGATTTTGTCCCTGTGGTGTAGGTACACCCATGGCGCTGTTAGGGAGGGAGTTCCAGGATTTTGTCTCTGTGGTGTAGGTACACCCACGGTGATGTTAGGGAGGGAGTTCCAGGATTTTGTCCCTGTGGTGTAGGTACACCCACGGCGCTGTTAGGGAGGGAGTTCCAGGATTTTGTCCCGTGCGGTGTAGGTACACCCACAGCGCTGTTAGGGAGGGAGTTCCAGGATTTTGTCTCTGTGGTGTAGGTACACCCACGGCGCTGTTAGGGAGGGAGTTCCAGGATTTTGTCCGTGTGGTGTAGGTACACCCACAGCGCTGTTAGGGAGGGAGTTCCAGGATTTTGTCTCTGTGGTGTAGGTTCTCCCACGGTGCTGTTAGGGAGGGAGTTCCAGGATTTTGTCCCTTTGGGGTAGGTACCCCCACGCCGCTGTTAGGTTGGGATTTCCAGGATTTTGTCACTGTGGTGTAGGTAAACCACTGTGCTATTAGGGAGGGAGTTCCAGGAATTTGTCCGTGTGGTATTTGTACACCCACGACGCTGTTAGGGAGGGCGTTGCAGGATTTTGTCCGTGTGGTGTAGGTACACCCACGGCGCTGTTAGGGACGGAGTTCCAGGATTTTGTCCCTGTGGTGTAGGTACACCCACGCCGCTGTTAGGGAGGGAGTTCCAGAATTTCGTCCCCGTGTGGTGTAGGTACACCCACAGTGCTGTTAGGGAGGTAGTTCCAGGAATTTGTCCATGTGGTGTAGGTACACCCACGCCGCTGTTAGGGAGGGAGTTCCAGGATTTTGTCCGTGTGGTGTAGGTACACCCACGGCGCTGTTAGGGAGGGAGTTCCAGGATTTTGTCCCCGTGTGGTGTAGGTACACCCACGGCGCTGTTAGGGAGGGAGTTCCAGGATTTTGTCCCCGTGTGGTGCAGGTACACCCACAGCGCTGTTAGGGAGGGAGTTCCAGGATTTTGTCCTTGTGGTGTAGGTACACCCACGGCGCTGTTAGGGAGGGATTTCCAGGATTTTGTCCCTGTGGTGTAGGTACACCCACAGCGCTGTTAGGGAGGGAGTTCCAGGATTTTGTCCCGTGTGGTGTAGGTAAACCCACGGCGCTGTTAGGGAGGGAGTTCCAGGATTTTGTCCTGTGTGTAGTGTAGGTACACCCATAGCGCTGTTAGGGAGGGTTTTCCAGGATTTTGTCCGTGTGGTGTAGGTACACCCACGGCGCTGTTAGGGAGGGAGTTCCAGGATTTTGTCCCTGTGGTGTAGGTACACCCACGGCGCTGTTAGGGAGGGAGTTCCAGGATTTTGTCCCCGTGTGGTGTAGGTACACCCATGGCGCTGTTAGGGAGGGAGTTCCAGGATTTTGTCCCTGTGGTGGAGGTACACCCACGGCGCTGTTAGGGAGGGAGTTCCAGGATTTTGTCCCGTGTGTGGTGTAGGTACACCCACGGCGCTGTTAGGGAAGAAGTTCCAGGATATTGTCCCGTGTGTGTTGTAGGTACACCCACAGCGCTGTTAGGGAGTGAGTTCCAGGATTTTGTCCCTGTGGTGTAGGTACACCCACGGCGCTGTTAGGGAGTGAGATCCAGGATTTTGTCCCGTGTGTGGTGTAGGTACACCCACGGCGCTGTTAGTGAGGAAGTTCCAGGATTTTGTCCCGTGTGTGGTGTAGGTACACCCACAGCGCTGTTAGGGAGGGAGTTCCAGGATTTTCTCCGTGTGGTGTAGGTACTCCCACGGCGCTGTTAGGGAGGGAGTTCCAGGATTTTGTCCCTGTGGTGTAGGCACACCCACGGCGCTGTTAGGGAGGGAGATCCAGGATTTTGTCCCTGTGGTGTAGGCACACCCACGGCGCTGTTAGGGAGGGAGTTCCAGGATTTTGTCTGTGTGGTGTAGGCACACCCACAGCGCTGTTTGGGACGGAGTTCCAGGATTTTGTGTGTGGTGTAGGTACACCCACGGCGCTGTTAGGGAGGGAGTTCCAGGATTTTGTCCCTGTGGTGTAGGTACACCCATAGCGCTGTTAGGGTGGGAGTTCCAGGATTTTGTGTGTGGTGTAGGTACACCCATGGCGCTGTTAGGGAGGGAGTTCCAGGATTTTGTGTGTGGTGTAGGTACACCCATGGTGCAGTTAGGGAGGGTCTTCCAGGATTTAGTCCCGTGTGGTGTAGGTACTCCCACGGCGCTGTTAGGGAGGGAGTTCCAGGATTTTGTCTGTGTTGTGTAGGTACACCCACGGCGCTGTTAGGGAGGGACTTCCAGGATTTTGTCCGTGTGGTGTAGGTACACCCACGGCGCTGTTAGGGAGGGAGTTCCAGGATTTTGTCCCCTCTGTGTGGTGTAGGTACACCCACGGCGCTGTTAGGGATGGAGTTCCAGGATTTTGTTCCCTGTGTGTGGTGTAGGTACACCCACGGCGCTGTTAGGGATGGAGTTCCAGTATTATGTCCCGTGTGTGGTGTAGGTACACCCACGGCGCTGTTCGGGATGGAGTTCCAGGATTTTGTCCCTGTGGTGTAGGTACACCCACAGTGCTGTTAGGGAGGGAGTTCCAGGATTTTGTCCCCGTGTGGTGTAGGTAAACCCACGGCGCTGGTAGGGATGGAGTTCCAGGATTTTGTCCCATGTGTGTGGTGTGGGTACACCCACGGCGCTGTTAGGGAGGGAGTTCCAGGATTTTGTCCCTGTGGTGTAGGTACACCCACGCCGCTGTTAGGGAGTGAGATCCAGGATTTTGTCCCGTGTGTGGAGTAGTTAAACCCACAGCGCTGTTAGGGAGGGGGTTCCAGGATTTTCTCCGTGTGGTGTAGGTACACCCACGGCGCTGTTAGGGAGGGAGTTCCAGGATTTGGTCCCTGTGGTGTAGGCACACCCACGGCGCTGTTAGGGAGGGAGTTCCAGGATTTTGTGTGTGGTGTAGGTACACCCATGGCGCTGTTAGGGAGGGAGTTCCAGGATTTTGTGTGTGGTGTAGGTACACCCATGGCGCAGTTAGGGAGGGACTTCCAGAATTTTGTCCCGTGTGGTGTAGGTACTCCCACGGCGCTGTTAGGGAGGGAGTTCCAGGATTTTGTCCGTGTTGTGTAGGTACACCCACGGCGCTGTTAGGGAGTGAGTTCCAGGATTTTGTCCGTTTGGTGTAGGTACACCCACGGCGCTGTTAGGGAGGGAGTTCCAGGATTTTGTACCCTCTGTGTGGTGTAGGTACACCCACGGCGCTTTTGGGGATGGAGTTCCAGGATTTTGTCCCCTGTGTGTGGTGTAGGTACACCCACGGCGCTGTTAGGGATGGAGTTCCAGGATTTTGTCCCTGTGGTGTAGGTACACCCACAGTGCTGTTTGGGAGGGAGTTACAGGATTTTGTCCCCGTGTGGTGTAGGTACACCCACGGCGCTGTTAGGGATGGAGTTCCAGGATTTTGTCCGCTGTGTGTGGTGTAGGTACACCCACGGCGCTGTTAGGGAGGGAGTTCCAGGATTTTGTTCGTGTGGTGTAGGTACACCCACGGCGCTGTTAGGGAGGGAGTTCCAGGATTTTGTCCATGTGGTGTAGGTACACCCACGGCGCTGTTTGGGAGGGAGTTCCAGTATTTTGTCCCTGTGGTGTAGGTACACCCACGGCGCTGTTTGGGAGTGAGTTCCTGGATTTTGTCCCCTGTGTGGTGTAGGTACACCCACGGCGCTGTTAGGTAGGACGTTCCAGGATTTTGTCCCGTGTGTTGTGCAGGTACACCCACGGCTCTGTTAGGGAGCGAGTTCCAGTTTTGTCCGTGTGGTGTAGGTACACCCACGGCGCTGTTAGGGAGCGAGATCCAGGATTTTGCCCGTGTGGTGTAGGTACACCCACGGCGCTGTTAGGGAGGGAGTTCCAGGATTTTGCCCGTGTTGTGTAGGTACACCCACGGCGCCGTTAGGGAGCCAGTTCCAGGATTTTGTCCCCGTGTGCTGTAGGTACACCCACGGCGCTGTTAGGGAGGGAGTTCCAGGATTTTATCCCTGTGGTGTAGGTACACCCACAGCGCTGTTAGGGAGGGAGTTCCAGGATTTTGTCCCTCTGGTGTAGGTACACCCACGGCGCTGTTAGGGAGGGAGTTCCAGGATTTTGTCCGTGTGGTGTAGGTACACCCACGCCGCTGTTAGGGAGGGAGTTCCAGAATTTTGTCCCCGTGGGGTGTAGGTACACCCACAGTGCGGTTAGGGAGGTAGTTCCAGGATTTTGTCCGTGTGGTGTAGGTACACCCACGCTGCTGTTAGGGAGGGAGTTCCAGGATTTTGTCCGTGTGGTGTAGGTACACCCACGGCGCTGTTACGGAGAGAGTTCCAGGATTTTGTCCATGTGGTCTAGGTACACCCACGGCGATGTTAGGGAGGGAGTTCCAGGATTTTGTCCCTGTGGTGTAGGTACACCCATGGCGCTGTTAGGGAGGGAGTTCCAGGATTTTGTCTCTGTGGTGTAGGTACACCCACGGCGATGTTAGGGAGGGAGTTCCAGGATTTTGTCCCTGTGGTGTAGGTACACCCACGGCGCTGTTAGGGAGGGAGTTCCAGGATTTTGTCCCGTGCGGTGTAGGTACACCCACAGCGCTGTTAGGGAGGGAGTTCCAGGATTTTGTCTCTGTGGTGTAGGTACACCCACGGCGCTGTTAGGGAGGGAGTTCCAGGATTTTGTCCGTGTGGTGTAGGTACACCCACAGCGCTGTTAGGGAGGGAGTTCCAGGATTTTGTCTCTGTGGTGTAGGTTCTCCCACGGTGCTGTTAGGGAGGGAGTTCCAGGATTTTGTCCCTTTGGGGTAGGTACCCCCACGCCGCTGTTAGGTTGGGATTTCCAGGATTTTGTCACTGTGGTGTAGGTAAACCACTGTGCTATTAGGGAGGGAGTTCCAGGAATTTGTCCGTGTGGTATTTGTACACCCACGACGCTGTTAGGGAGGGCGTTGCAGGATTTTGTCCGTGTGGTGTAGGTACACCCACGGCGCTGTTAGGGACGGAGTTCCAGGATTTTGTCCCTGTGGTGTAGGTACACCCACGCCGCTGTTAGGGAGGGAGTTCCAGAATTTCGTCCCCGTGTGGTGTAGGTACACCCACAGTGCTGTTAGGGAGGTAGTTCCAGGAATTTGTCCATGTGGTGTAGGTACACCCACGCCGCTGTTAGGGAGGGAGTTCCAGGATTTTGTCCGTGTGGTGTAGGTACACCCACGGCGCTGTTACGGAGAGAGTTCCCGGATTTTGTCCATGTGGTCTAGGTACACCCACGGCGATGTTAGGGAGGGAGTTCCAGGATTTTGTCCCTGTGGTGTAGGTACACCCATGGCGCTGTTAGGGAGGGTTTTCCAGGATTTTGTCTCTGTGGTGTAGGTACACCCACGGTGATGTTAGGGAGGGAGTTCCAGGATTTTGTCCCTGTGGTGTAGGTACACCCACGGCGCTGTTAGGGAAGGAGTTCCAGGATTTTGTCCCGTGCGGTGTAGGTACACCCACAGCGCTGTTAGGGAGGGAGTTCCAGGATTTTGTCTCTGTGGTGTAGGTACACCCACGGCGCTGTTAGGGAGGTTGTTCCAGGATTTTGTCCGTGTGGTGTAGGTACACCCACAGCGCTGTTAGGGAGGGAGTTCCAGGATTTTGTCCGTGTGGTGTAGGTACACCCACGGCGCTGTTAGGGAGAGAGTTCCAGGATTTTGTCCGTGTGGTGGAGGTACACCCACGGCGCTGTTATGGAGGGAGTTCCAGGATTTTGTCTCTGTGGTGTAGGTACACCAATGGCGCTGTTAGGGAGGGAGTTCCAGGATTTTGTCCGTGTGGTGTAGGTACACCCACGGCGATGTTAGGGAGGGAGTTCCAGGATTTTGTCTCTGTAGTGTAGGTACACCCATCGCGCTGTTAGGGAGGGAGTTCCAGGATTTTGTCCTTGTGGTGTAGGTACACCCACGGCGATGTTAGGGAGGGAGTTCTATGATTTTGTCCCTGTGGTGTAGGTACACCCACGGCGCTGTTAGGGAGGGAGTTCCAGGATTTTGTCCCGTGCGGTGTAGGTACACCCACAGCGCTGTTAGGGAGGGAGTTCCAGGATTTTGTCTCTGTGGTGTAGGTACACCCACGGCGCTGTTAGGGAGAGAGTTCCAGGATTTTGTCCCTTTCGTGTAGGTACACCCACGCCGCTGTTAGGGAGGGATTTCCAGGATTTTGTCACGGTGGTGTAGGTACACCCACAGCGCTATTAGGGAGGGAGTTCCAGGATTTTGTCCCCGTGTGGTGTAGGTACACCCTTGGCGCTGTTAGGGAGGGTGTTCCAGGATTTTGTCCCTGTGGTGTAGGTACACCCACGGCGCTGTTAGGGAGGGAGTTCCAGGATTTTTTCCCTGTGGTGTAGGTACACCCACGGCGCTGTTACGGAGTGAGTTCCAGGATTTTGTCCGTGTGGTGTAGGTACACCCACGGCGCTGTTAGGGAGGGTGTTCCAGGATTTTGTCCCTGTGGTGTAGGTACACCCACGGTGCTGTTAGGGAGGGAGTTCCAGGATTTTGTCCGTGTGGTGTAGGTACACCCACAGCGCTGTTAGGGAGGGAGTTCCAGGATTTTGTCCCCGTGTGGTGTAGGTACACCCACGGCGCTGTTAGGGAGCGAGTTCCAGGATTTTGTCCCCGTGTGGTGCAGGTACACCCACAGCGCTGTTAGGGAGGGAGTTCCAGGATTTTGTCCTTGTGGTGTAGGTACACCCACGGCGCTGTTAGGGAGGGATTTCCAGGATTTTGTCCCTGTGGTGTAGGTACACCCACAGCGCTGTTAGGGAGGGAGTTCCAGGATTTTGTCCCGTGTGGTGTAGGTACACCCACGGCGCTGTTAGGGAGGGAGTTCCAGGATTTTGTCCTGTGTGTAGTGTAGGTACACCCACAGCGCTGTTAGGGAGGGTGTTCCAGGATTTTGTCCGTTTGGTGTAGGTACACCCACGGCGCTGTTAGGGAGGGAGTTCCAGGATTTTGTCCCTGTGGTGTAGGTACACCCACGGCGCTGTTAGGGAGGGAGTTCCAGGATTTTGTCCCCGTGTGGTGTAGGTACACCCATGGCGCTGTTAGGGAGTGAGTTCCAGGATTTTGTCCCTGTGGTGTAGGTACACCCACGGCGCTGTTAGGGAGGGAGTTCCAGGATTTTGTCCCTGTGGTGAAGGTACACCCACGGCGGTGTTAGGGAGTGAGTTCCAGGATTTTGTCCCGTGTGTGGTGTAGGTACACCCACGGCGCTGTTAGGGAAGAAGTTCCAGGATTTTGTCCCTGTGGTGTAGGTACACCCACGGCGCTGTTAGGGAGTGAGATCCAGGATTTTGTCCCGTGTGTGGTGTAGGTACACCCACGGCGCTGTTATGGAGGGAGTTCCAGGATTTTGTCTCTGTGGTGTAGGTACACCAATGGCGCTGTTAGGGAGGGAGTTCCAGGATTTTGTCCGTGTGGTGTAGGTACACCCACGGCGATGTTAGGGAGGGAGTTCCAGGATTTTGTCTCTGTAGTGTAGGTACACCCATCGCGCTGTTAGGGAGGGAGTTCCAGGATTTTGTCCTTGTGGTGTAGGTACACCCACGGCGATGTTAGGGAGGGAGTTCTATGATTTTGTCCGTGTGGTGTAGGTACACCCACGGCGCTGTTAGGGAGGGAGTTCCAGGATTTTGTCCCGTGCGGTGTAGGTACACCCACAGCGCTGTTAGGGAGGGAGTTCCAGGATTTTGTCTCTGTGGTGTAGGTACACCCACGGCGCTGTTAGGGAGAGAGTTCCAGGATTTTGTCCCTTTCGTGTAGGTACACCCACGCCGCTGTTAGGGAGGGATTTCCAGGATTTTGTCACGGTGGTGTAGGTACACCCACAGCGCTATTAGGGAGGGAGTTCCAGGATTTTGTCCCCGTGTGGTGTAGGTACACCCTTGGCGCTGTTAGGGAGGGTGTTCCAGGATTTTGTCCCTGTGGTGTAGGTACACCCACGGCGCTGTTAGGGAGGGAGTTCCAGGATTTTTTCCCTGTGGTGTAGGTACACCCACGGCGCTGTTACGGAGTGAGTTCCAGGATTTTGTCCGTGTGGTGTAGGTACACCCACGGCGCTGTTAGGGAGGGTGTTCCAGGATTTTGTCCCTGTGGTGTAGGTACACCCACGGTGCTGTTAGGGAGGGAGTTCCAGGATTTTGTCCGTGTGGTGTAGGTACACCCACAGCGCTGTTAGGGAGGGAGTTCCAGGATTTTGTCCCCGTGTGGTGTAGGTACACCCACGGCGCTGTTAGGGAGCGAGTTCCAGGATTTTGTCCCCGTGTGGTGCAGGTGCACCCACAGCGCTGTTAGGGAGGGAGTTCCAGGATTTTGTCCTTGTGGTGTAGGTACACCCACGGCGCTGTTAGGGAGGGATTTCCAGGATTTTGTCCCTGTGGTGTAGGTACACCCACAGCGCTGTTAGGGAGGGAGTTCCAGGATTTTGTCCCGTGTGGTGTAGGTACACCCATGGCGCTGTTAGGGAGGGAGTTCCAGGATTTTGTCCTGTGTGTAGTGTAGGTACACCCACAGCGCTGTTAGGGAGGGTGTTCCAGGATTTTGTCCGTGTGGTGTAGGTACACCCACGGCGCTGTTAGGGAGGGACTTCCAGGATTTTGTCCCTGTGGTGTAGGTACACCCACGGCGCTGTTAGGGAGGGAGTTCCAGGATTTTGTCCCCGTGTGGTGTAGGTACACCCATGGCGCTGTTAGGGAGTGAGTTCCAGGATTTTGTCCCTGTGGTGTAGGTACACCCACGGCGCTGTTAGGGAGGGAGTTCCAGGATTTTGTCCCTGTGGTGAAGGTACACCCACGGCGGTGTTAGGGAGTGAGTTCCAGGATTTTGTCCCGTGTGTGGTGTAGGTACACCCACGGCGCTGTTAGGGAAGAAGTTCCAGGATTTTGTCCCTGTGGTGTAGGTACACCCACGGCGCTGTTAGGGAGTGAGATCCAGGATTTTGTCCCGTGTGTGGTGTAGGTACACCCACAGTGCTGTTAGGGAGGTAGTTCCAGGATTTTGTCCGTGTGGTGTAGGTACACCCACGCCGCTGTTAGGGAGGGAGTTCCAGGATTTTGTCCGTGTGGTGTAGGTACACCCACGGCGCTGTTACGGAGAGAGTTCCAGGATTTTGTCCATGTGGTCTAGGTACACCCACGGCGATGTTAGGGAGGGAGTTCCAGGATTTTGTCCCTGTGGTGTAGGTACACCCATGGCGCGGTTAGGGAGGGTTTTCCAGGATTTTGTCTCTGTGGTGTAGGTACACCCACGGCGATGTTAGGGAGGGAGTTCCAGGATTTTGTCCCTGTGGTGTAGGTACACCCACGGCGCTGTTAGGGAAGGAGTTCCAGGATTTTGTCCCGTGCGGTGTAGGTACACCCACAGCGCTGTTAGGGAGGGAGTTCCAGGATTTTGTCTCTGTGGTGTAGGTACACCCACGGCGCTGTTAGGGAGGTTGTTCCAGGATTTTGTCCGTGTGGTGTAGGTACACCCACAGCGCTGTTAGGGAGGGAGTTCCAGGATTTTGTCCGTGTGGTGTAGGTACACCCACGGCGCTGTTAGGGAGAGAGTTCCAGGATTTTGTCCGTGTGGTGTAGTTACACCCACGGCGCTGTTATGGAGGGAGTTCCAGGATTTTGTCTCTGTGGTGTAGGTACACCAATGGCGCTGTTAGGGAGGGAGTTCCAGGATTTTGTCCGTGTGGTGTAGGTACACCCACGGCGATGTTAGGGAGGGAGTTCCAGGATTTTGTCTCTGTAGTGTAGGTACACCCATCGCGCTGTTAGGGAGGGAGTTCCAGGATTTTGTCCTTGTGGTGTAGGTACACCCACGGCGATGTTAGGGAGGGAGTTCTATGATTTTGTCCGTGTGGTGTAGGTACACCCACGGCGCTGTTAGGGAGGGAGTTCCAGGATTTTGTCCCGTGCGGTGTAGGTACACCCACAGCGCTGTTAGGGAGGGAGTTCCAGGATTTTGTCTCTGTGGTGTAGGTACACCCACGGCGCTGTTAGGGAGAGAGTTCCAGGATTTTGTCCCTTTCGTGTAGGTACACCCACGCCGCTGTTAGGGAGGGATTTCCAGGATTTTGTCACGGTGGTGTAGGTACACCCACAGCGCTATTAGGGAGGGAGTTCCAGGATTTTGTCCCCGTGTGGTGTAGGTACACCCTTGGCGCTGTTAGGGAGGGTGTTCCAGGATTTTGTCCCTGTGGTGTAGGTACACCCACGGCGCTGTTAGGGAGGGAGTTCCAGGATTTTTTCCCTGTGGTGTAGGTAAACCCACGGCGCTGTTACGGAGTGAGTTCCAGGATTTTGTCCGTGTGGTGTAGGTACACCCACGGCGCTGTTAGGGAGGGTGTTCCAGGATTTTGTCCCTGTGGTGTAGGTACACCGACGGCGCTGTTAGGGAGGGAGTTCCAGGATTTTGTCCGTGTGGTGTAGGTACACCCACGGCGCTGCTAGGGAGGGAGTTCCAGGATTTTGTCCGTGTGGTGTAGGTACACCCACAGCGCTGTTAGGGAGGGAGTTCCAGGATTTTGTCCCCGTGTGGTGTAGGTACACCCACGGCGCTGTTAGGGAGCGAGTTCCAGGATTTTGTCCCCGTGTGGTGCAGGTACACCCACAGCGCTGTTAGGGAGGGAGTTCCAGGATTTTGTCCTTGTGGTGTAGGTACACCCACGGCGCTGTTAGGGAGGGATTTCCAGGATTTTGTCCCTGTGGTGTAGGTACACCCACAGCGCTGTTAGGGAGGGAGTTCCAGGATTTTGTCCCGTGTGGTGTAGGTACACCCACGGCGCTGTTAGGGAGGGAGTTCCAGGATTTTGTCCTGTGTGTAGTGTAGGTACACCCACAGCGCTGTTAGGGAGGGTGTTCCAGGATTTTGTCCGTGTGGTGTAGGTACACCCACGGCGCTGTTAGGGAGGGAGTTCCAGGATTTTGTCCCTGTGGTGTAGGTACACCCACGGCGCTGTTAGGGAGGGAGTTCCAGGATTTTGTCCCCGTGTGGTGTAGGTACACCCATGGCGCTGTTAGGGAGTGAGTTCCAGGATTTTGTCCCTGTGGTGTAGGTACACCCACGGCGCTGTTAGGGAGGGAGTTCCAGGATTTTGTCCCTGTGGTGAAGGTACACCCACGGCGGTGTTAGGGAGTGAGTTCCAGGATTTTGTCCCGTGTGTGGTGTAGGTACACCCACGGCGCTGTTAGGGAAGAAGTTCCAGGATTTTGTCCCTGTGGTGTAGGTACACCCACGGCGCTGTTAGGGAGTGAGATCCAGGATTTTGTCCCGTGTGTGGTGTAGGTACACCCACGGCGCTGTTAGTGAGGAAGTTCCAGGATTTTGTCCCGTGTGTGGTGTAGGTACACCCACAGCGCTGTTAGGGAGGGAGTTCCAGGATTTTCTCCGTGTGGTGTAGGTACTCCCACGGCGCTGTTAGGGAGGGAGTTCCAGGATTTTGTCCCTGTGGTGTAGTCACACCCACGGCGCTGTTAGGGAGGGAGTTCCAGGATATTGTCCCTGTGGTGTAGGCACACCCACGGCGCTGTTAGGGAGGGAGTTCCAGGATTTTGTCTGTGTGGTGTAGGTACACCCACAGCGCTGTTTGGGACGGAGTTCCAGGATTTTGTGTGTGGTGTAGGTACACCCACGGCGCTGTTAGGGAGGGAGTTCCAGGATTTTGTCCCTGTGGTGTAGGTACACCCACGGCGCTGTTAGGGTGGGAGTTCCAGGATTTTGTGTGTGGTGTAGGTACACCCATGGCGCTGTTAGGGAGGGAGTTCCAGGATTTTGTGTGTGGTGTAGGTACACCCATGGCGCAGTTAGGGAGGGTCTTCCAGGATTTAGTCCCGTGTGGTGTAGGTACTCCCACGGCGCTGTTAGGGAGGGAGTTCCAGGATTTTGTCCGTGTTGTGTAGGTACACCCACGGCGCTGTTAGGGAGGGACTTCCAGGATTTTGTCCGTGTGGTGTAGGTACACCCACGGCGCTGTTAGGGAGGGAGTTCCAGGATTTTGTCCCCTCTGTGTGGTGTAGGTACACCCACGGCGCTGTTAGGGATGGAGTTCCAGGATTTTGTTCCCTGTGTGTGGTGTAGGTACACCCACGGCGCTGTTAGGGATGGAGTTCCAGGATTTTGTCCCGTGTGTGGTGTAGGTACACCCACGGCGCTGTTACGGATGGAGTTCCAGGATTTTGTCCCTGTGGTGTAGGTACACCCACAGTGCTGTTAGGGAGGGAGTTCCAGGATTTTGTCCGTGTGGTGTAGGTACAGCCACGGTGCTGTTTGGGAGGGAGTTCCAGTATTTTGTCCCTGTGGTGTAGGTACACCCACGGCGCTGTTTGGGAGTGAGTTCCTGGATTTTGTCCCGTGTGTGGTGTAGGTACACCCACGGCGCTGTTAGGGAGGACGTTCCAGGATTTTGTCCCGTGTGTTGTGCAGGTACACCCACGGCTCTGTTAGGGAGCGAGTTCCAGTTTTGTCCCTGTGGTGTAGGTACACCCACGGCGCTGTTAGGGAGCGAGTTCCAGGATTTTGCCCGTGTGGTGTAGGTACACCCACGGCGCTGTTAGGGAGGGAGTTCCAGGATTTTGCCCGTGTTGTGTAGGTACACCCACGGCGCCGTTAGGGAGCCAGTTCCAGGATTTTGTCCCCGTGTGCTGTAGGTACACCCACGGCGCTGTTAGGGAGGGAGTTCCAGGATTTTATCCCTGTGGTGTAGGTACACCGACAGCGCTGTTAGGGAGGGAGTTCCAGGATTTTGTCCCTCTGGTGTAGGTACTCCCACGGCGCTGTTAGTGAGGGACTTCCAGGATTTTGTCCCTGTGGTGTAGGTACACGCACGGCGCTGTTAGGGAGGGAGTTCCAGGATTTTGTCCCCGTGTGGTGGAGGTACACCCACGGCGCTGTTAGGGAGGGAGTTCCAGGATTTTGTCCCTCTGGTGTAGGTACACCCACGGCGCTGTTAGGGAGGGAGTTCCAGGATTTTGTCCGTGTGGTGTAGGTACACCCACGCCGCTGTTAGGGAGGGAGTTCCAGGATTTTGTCCGTGTGATGTAGGTACACCCATGCCGCTGTTAGGGAGGGAGTTCAAGAATTTTGTCCCCGTGTGGTGTAGGTACACCCACAGTGCTGTTAGGGAGGTAGTTCCAGGATTTTGTCCGTGTGGTGTAGGTACACCCACGCCGCTGTTAGGGAGGGAGTTCCAGAATTTTGTCCCCGTGTGGTGTAGGTACACCCACAGTGCTGTTAGGGAGGTAGTTCCAGGATTTTGTCCGTGTGGTGTAGGTACACCCACGCCGCTGTTAGGGAGGGAGTTCCAGGACTTTGTCCGTGTCGTGTAGGTACACCCACGGCGCTGTTACGGAGAGAGTTCCAGGATTTTGTCCATGTGGTCTAGGTACACCCACGGCGATGTTAGGGAGGGAGTTCCAGGATTTTGTCCCTGTGGTGTAGGTACACCCATGGCGCTGTTAGGGAGGGAGTTCCAGGATTTTGTCTCTGTGGTGTAGGTACACCCACGGCGATGTTAGGGAGGGAGTTCCAGGATTTTGTCCCTGTGGTGTAGGTACACCCACGGCGCTGTTAGGGAGGGAGTTCCAGGATTTTGTCCCGTGCGGTGTAGGTACACCCACAGCGCTGTTAGGGAGGGTGTTCCAGGATTTTGTCTCTGTGGTGTAGGTACACCCACGGCGCTGTTAGGGAGGGTGTTCCAGGATTTTGTCCGTGTGGTGTAGGTACACCCACAGCGCTGTTAGGGAGGGAGTTCCAGGATTTTGTCTCTGTGGTGTAGGTTCTCCCACGGTGCTGTTAGGGAGGGAGTTCCAGGATTTTGTCCCTTTGGGGTAGGTACCCCCACGCCGCTGTTAGGTTGGGATTTCCAGGATTTTGTCACTGTGGTGTAGGTAAACCACTGTGCTATTAGGGAGGGTGTTCCAGGAATTTGTCCGTGTGGTATATGTACACCCACGACGCTGTTAGGGAGGGCGTTGCAGGATTTTGTCCGTGTGGTGTAGGTACACCCACGGCGCTGTTAGGGACGGAGTTCCAGGATTTTGTCCCTGTGGTGTAGGTACACCCACGCCGCTGTTAGGGAGGGAGTTCCATAATTTTGTCCCCGTGTGGTGTAGGTACACCCACAGTGCTGTTAGGGAGGTAGTTCCAGGATTTTGTCCGTGTGGTGTAGGTACACCCACGCCGCTGTTAGGGAGGGAGTTCCAGGATTTTGTCCGTGTGGTGTAGGTACACCCACGGCGCTGTTACGGAGAG
Organism: Cetorhinus maximus; assembly: GCF_964194155.1. Lineage (NCBI taxonomy): Eukaryota > Metazoa > Chordata > Chondrichthyes > Lamniformes > Cetorhinidae > Cetorhinus > Cetorhinus maximus. The sequence continues at coordinate 251,787 of NW_027596506.1, forward strand.
AGTTCCAGGATTTTGTCCATGTGGTCTAGGTACACCCACGGCGATGTTAGGGAGGGAGTTCCAGGATTTTGTCCCTGTGGTGTAGGTACACCCATGGCGCTGTTAGGGAGGGTTTTCCAGGATTTTGTCCCTGTGGTGTAGGTACACCCACGGCGATGTTAGGGAGGGAGTTCCAGGATTTTGTCCCTGTGGTGTAGGTACACCCACGGCGCTGTTAGGGAGGGAGTTCCAGGATTTTGTCCCGTGCGGTGTAGGTACACCCACAGCGCTGTTAGGGAGGGAGTTCCAGGATTTTGTCTCTGTGGTGTAGGTACACCCACGGCGCTGTTAGGGAGGTTGTTCCAGGATTTTGTCCGTGTGGTGTAGGTACACCCACAGCGCTGTTAGGGAGGGAGTTCCAGGATTTTGTCCGTGTGGTGTAGGTACACCCACGGCGCTGTTAGGGAGAGAGTTCCAGGATTTTGTCCGTGTGGTGTAGGTACACCCACGGCGCTGTTAGGGAGGGAGTTCCAGGATTTTGTCTCTGTGGCGTAGGTACACCAATGGCGCTGTTAGGGAGGGAGTTCCAGGATTTTGTCCGTGTGGTGTAGGTACACCCACGGCGATGTTAGGGAGGGAGTTCCAGGATTTTGTCTCTGTAGTGTAGGTACACCCATCGCGCTGTTAGGGAGGGAGTTCCAGGATTTTGTCCTTGTGGTGTAGGTACACCCACGGCGATGTTAGGGAGGGAGTTCTATGATTTTGTCCGTGTGGTGTAGGTACACCCACGGCGCTGTTAGGGAGGGAGTTCCAGGATTTTGTCCCGTGCGGTGTAGGTACACCCACAGCGCTGTTAGGGATGGAGTTCCAGGATTTTGTCTCTGTGGTGTAGGTACACCCACGGCACTGTTAGGGAGAGAGTTCCAGGATTTTGTCCCTTTCGTGTAGGTACACCCACGCCGCTGTTAGGGAGGGATTTCCAGGATTTTGTCACGGTGGTGTAGGTACACCCACAGCGCTATTAGGGAGGGAGTTCCAGGATTTTGTCCCCGTGTGGTGTAGGTACACCCTTGGCGCTGTTAGGGAGGGAGTTCCAGGATTTTGTCCCTGTGGTGTAGGTACACCCACGGCGCTGTTAGGGAGGGAGTTCCAGGATTTTTTCCCAGTGGTGTAGGTACACCCACGGCGCTGTTACGGAGTGAGTTCCAGGATTTTGTCCGTGTGGTTTAGGTACACCCACTGCGCTGTTAGGGAGGGAGTTCCAGGATTTTGTCCCTGTGGTGTAGGTAAACCCACGGTGCTGTTATGGAGGGAGTTCCGGGATTTTGTCCCTGTGGTGTAGGTACACCGACGGCGCTGTTAGTGAGGGAGTTCCAGGATTTTGTCCGTGTGGTGTAGGTACACCCACGGCGCTGCTAGGGAGGGAGTTCCAGGATTTTGTCCGTGTGGTGTAGGTACACCCACAGCGCTGTTAGGGAGGGAGTTCCAGGATTTTGTCCCCGTGTGGTGTAGGTACACCCACGGCGCTGTTAGGGAGGGAGTTCCAGGATTTTGTCCCCGTGTGGTGCAGGTACACGCACAGCGCTGTTAGGGAGGGAGTTCCAGGATTTTGTCCTTGTGGTGTAGGTACACCCACGACACTGTTAGGGAGGGATTTCCAGGATTTTGTCCCTGTGGTGTAGGTACACCCACAGCGCTGTTAGGTAGGGAGTTCCAGGATTTTGTCCCGTGTGGTGTAGGTACACCCACGGCGCTGTTAGGGAGGGAGTTCCAGGATTTTGTCCTGTGTGTAGTGTAGGTACACCCACAGCGCTGTTAGGGAGGGTGTTCCAGGATTTTGTCCGTGTGGTGTAGGTACACCCACGGCGCTGTTAGGGAGGGAGTTCCAGGATTTTGTCCCTGTGGTGTAGGTACACCCACGGCGCTGTTAGGGAGGGAGTTCCAGGATTTTGTCCCCGTGTGTTGTAGGTACACCCATGGCGCTGTTAGGGAGGGAGTTCCAGGATTTTGTCCCTGTGGTGTAGGTACACCCACGGCGCTGTTATGGAGGGAGTTCCAGGATTTTGTCCCTGTGGTGTAGGTACACCCACGGCGCTGTTAGAGAGTGAGATCCAGGATTTTGTCCCGTGTGTGGTGTAGGTACACCCACGGCGCTGTTAGTGAGGAAGTTCCAGGATTTTGTCCCGTGTGTGGTGTAGGTACACCCACAGCGCTGTTAGGGAGGGAGTTCCAGGATTTTCTCCGTGTGGTGTAGGTACTCCCACGGCGCTGTTAGGGAGGGAGTTCCAGGATTTTGTCCCTGTGGTGTAGGCACACCCACGGCGCTGTTAGGGAGGGAGTTCCAGGATTTTGTCCCTGTGGTGTAGGCACACCCACGGCGCTGTTAGGGAGGGAGTTCAGGGTTTTGTCTGTGTGGTGTAGGTACACCAACTGCGCTGTTTGGGACGGAGTTCCAGGATTTTGTGTGTGGTGTAGGTACACCCACGGCGCTGTTAGGGAGGGAGTTCCAGGATTTTGTCCCTGTGGTGTAGGTACACCCACAGCGCTGTTAGGGTGGGAGTTCCAGGATTTTGTGTGTGGTGTAGGTACACCCATGGCGCTGTTAGGGAGGGAGTTCCAGGATTTTGTGTGTGGTGTAGGTACTCCCATGGCGCAGTTAGGGAGGGTCTTCCAGGATTTAGTCCCGTGTGGTGTAGGTACTCCCACGGCGCTGTTAGGGAGGGAGTTCCAGGATTTTGTCCGTGTTGTGTAGGTACACCCACGGCGCTGTTAGGGAGGGACTTCCAGGATTTTGTCCGTGTGGTGTAGGTACACCCACGGCGCTGTTAGGGAGGGAGTTCCAGGATTTTGCCCCCTCTGTGTGGTGTAGGTACACCCACAGTGCTGTTAGGGAGGGAGTTCCAGGATTTTGTCCCCGTGTGGTGTAGGTAAACCCACGGCGCTGGTAGGGATGGAGTTCCAGGATTTTGTCCGTGTGGTGTGGGTACACCTACGGCGCTGTTAGGGAGGGAGTTCCAGGATTTTGTCCCTGTGGTGTAGGTACACCCACGGCGCTTTTAGGGAGTGAAATCCAGGATTTTGTCCCGTGTGTGGTGTAGGTACACCCACAGCGCTGTTAGTGAGGAAGTTCCAGGATTTTGTCCCGTGTGTGGAGTAGTTACACCCACAGCGCTGTTAGGGAGGGGGTTCCAGCATTTTCTCCGTGTGGTGTAGGTACACCCACGGCGCTGTTAGGGAGGGAGTTCCAGGATTTGGTCCCTGTGGTGTAGGCACACCCACGGCGCTGTTAGGGAGCGAGTTCCAGGATTTTGTCCCTGTGGTGTAGGCACACCCACGGCGCTGTTAGGGAGCGAGTTCCAGGATTTTGTCCCTGTGGTGTAGGTACACCCACAGCGCTGTTAGGGAGGGAGTTCCAGGATTTTGTGTGTGGTGTAGGTACACCCACGGCGCTGTTAGGGAGGGAGTTCCAGGATTTTGTCCCTGTGGTGTAGGCACACCCACGGCGCTGTTAGGGAGGGAGTTCCTGGATTTTGTCCCTGTGGTGTAGGTACACCCACAGCGCTGTTAGGGAGGGAGTTCCAGGATTTTGTCCGTGTGGTGTAGGTACACCCATGGCGCTGTTAGGGAGGGAGTTCCAGGATTTTGTGTGTGGTGTAGGTACACCCATGGCGCTGTTAGGGAGCGAGTTCCAGGATTTTGTGTGTGGTGTAGGTACACCCATGGCGCAGTTAGGGAGGGACTTCCAGGATTTTGTCCCGTGTGGTGTAGGTACTCCCACGGCGGTGTTAGGGAGGGAGTTCCAGGATTTTGTCCGTGTTGTGTAGGTACACCCACGGCGCTGTTAGGGAGGGAGTTCCAGGATTTTGTCCGTTTGGTGTAGGTACACCCACGGCGCTGTTAGGGAGGGAGTTCCAGGATTTTGTACCCTCTGTGTGGTGTAGGTACACCCACGGCGCTGTTGGGGATGGAGTTCCAGGATTTTGTCCCCTGTGTGTGGTGTAGGTACACCCACGGCGCAGTTAGGGATGGAGTTCCAGGATTTTGTCCCTGTGGTGTAGGTACACCCACAGTGCTGTTAGGGAGGGAGTTACAGGATTTTGTCCCCGTGTGGTGTAGGTACACCCACGGCGCTGGTAGGGATGGAGTTCCAGGATTTTGTCCCCTGTGTGTGGTGTAGGTACACCCACGGCGCTGTTAGGGAGGGAGTTCCAGGATTTTGTCCCGTGTGTGGTGTAGGTACACCCACGGCGCTGTTAGGGAGGGAGTTCCAGGATTTTGTCCCGTGTGGTGCAGGTACAGCCACGGCGCTGTTAGGGAGGGAGTTCCAGGATTTTGTCCGCGTGGTGTAGGTACACCCACGGCGCTGTTAGGGAGTGAGTTCCAGGATTTTGTCCCGTGTGTAGTGCAGGTACACCCACGGCGCTGTTAGGGAGGGAGTTCCAGGATTTTATCCGTGTGGTGTAGGTACACCCACGGCGCTGTTAGGGAGGGAGTTCCAGGATTTTGTCCCTGTGGTGTAGGTACACCCACGGCGCTGTTAGGGAGGTAGTTCCAGGATTTTGTCCCCGTGTGGTGTAGGTACACCCTTGGCGCTGTTAGGGAGGGAGTTCCAGGATTTTGTCCCTGTGGTGTAGGTACACCCACGGCGCTGTTAGGGAGGGAGTTCCAGGATGTTGTCGCTGTGGTGTAGGTACACCCACGGCGCTGTTAGGGAGTGAGTTCCAGCATCTTGTCCCGTGTGTGGTGTAGGCACACCCACGGCGCTGTTAGGGAGGAACTTCCAGGATTTTGTCCCGTGTGTGGTGTAGGTACACCCACGGCGCTGTTAGGGAGGGTATTCCAGGATTTTGTCCCTTTCGTGTAGGTACACCCACGCCGCTGTTAGGGAGGGATTTCCAGGATTTTGTCACGGTGGTGTAGGTACACCCACAGCGCTATTAGGGAGGGAGTTCCAGGATTTTGTCCCCGTGTGGTGTAGGTACACCCTTGGCGCTGTTAGGGAGGGTGTTCCAGGATTTTGTCCCTGTGGTGTAGGTACACCCACGGCGCTGTTAGGGAGGGAGTTCCAGGATTTTTTCCCTGTGGTGTAGGTACACCCACGGCGCTGTTACGGAGTGAGTTCCAGGAATTTGTCCGTGTGGTGTAGGTACACCCACGGCGCTGTTAGGGAGGGTGTTCCAGGATTTTGTCCCTGTGGTGTAGGTACACCCACGGTGCTGTTAGGGAGGGAGTTCCAGGATTTTGTCCCTGTGGTGTAGGTACACCGACGGCGCTGTTAGGGAGGGAGTTCCAGGATTTTGTCCGTGTGGTGTAGGTACACCCACGGCGCTGCTAGGGAGGGAGTTCCAGGATTTTGTCCGTGTGGTGTAGGTACACCCACAGCGCTGTTAGGGAGGGAGTTCCAGGATTTTGTCCCCGTGTGGTGTAGGTACACCCACGGCGCTGTTAGGGAGCGAGTTCCAGGATTTTGTCCCCGTGTGGTGCAGGTACACCCACAGCGCTGTTAGGGAGGGAGTTCCAGGATTTTGTCCGTGTGGTGTAGGTACACCAATGGCGCTGTTAGGGAGGGAGTTCCAGGATTTTGTCCGTGTGGTGTAGGTACACCCACGGCGATGTTAGGGAGGGAGTTCCAGGATTTTGTCTCTGTAGTGTAGGTACACCCATCGCGCTGTTAGGGAGGGAGTTCCAGGATTTTGTCCTTGTGGTGTAGGTACACCCACGGCGATGTTAGGGAGGGAGTTCTATGATTTTGTCCGTGTGGTGTAGGTACACCCACGGCGCTGTTAGGGAGGGTGTTCAAGAATTTTGTCCCCGTGTGGTGTAGGTACACCCACGGCGCTGTTAGGGAGGGAGTTCCAGGATTTTGTCCCTCTGGTGTAGGTACATCCACGGCGCTGTTAGGGAGGGTGTTCCAGGATTTTGTCCCTGTGGTGTAGGTACACCCACGGTGCTGTTAGGGAGGGAGTTCCAGGATTTTGTCCCTGTGGTGTAGGTACACCCACGGCGCTGTTAGGGTGGGAGTTCCAGGATTTTGTGTGTGGTGTAGGTACACCCATGGCGCTGTTAGGGAGGGAGTTCCAGGATTTTGTGTGTGGTGTAGGTACACCCATGGCGCAGTTAGGGAGGGTCTTCCAGGATTTAGTCCCGTGTGGTGTAGGTACTCCCACGGCGCTGTTAGGGAGGGAGTTCCAGGATTTTGTCCGTGTTGTGTAGGTACACCCACGGCGCTGTTAGGGAGGGACTTCCAGGATTTTGTCCGTGTGGTGTAGGTACACCCACGGCGCTGTTAGGGAGGGAGTTCCAGGATTTTGTCCCCTCTGTGTGGTGTAGGTACACCCACGGCGCTGTTAGGGATGGAGTTCCAGGATTTTGTTCCCTGTGTGTGGTGTAGGTACACCCACGGCGCTGTTAGGGATGGAGTTCCAGGATTTTGTCCCGTGTGTGGTGTAGGTACACCCACGGCGCTGTTACGGATGGAGTTCCAGGATTTTGTCCCTGTGGTGTAGGTACACCCACAGTGCTGTTAGGGAGGGAGTTCCAGGATTTTGTCCATGTGGTGTAGGTACAGCCACGGTGCTGTTTGGGAGGGAGTTCCAGTATTTTGTCCCTGTGGTGTAGGTACACCCACGGCGCTGTTTGGGAGTGAGTTCCTGGATTTTGTCCCGTGTGTGGTGTAGGTACACCCACGGCGCTGTTAGGGAGGACGTTCCAGGATTTTGTCCCGTGTGTTGTGCAGGTACACCCACGGCTCTGTTAGGGAGCGAGTTCCAGTTTTGTCCCTGTGGTGTAGGTACACCCACGGCGCTGTTAGGGAGCGAGTTCCAGGATTTTGCCCGTGTGGTGTAGGTACACCCACGGCGCTGTTAGGGAGGGAGTTCCAGGATTTTGCCCGTGTTGTGTAGGTACACCCACGGCGCCGTTAGGGAGCCAGTTCCAGGATTTTGTCCCCGTGTGCTGTAGGTACACCCACGGCGCTGTTAGGGAGGGAGTTCCAGGATTTTATCCCTGTGGTGTAGGTACACCGACAGCGCTGTTAGGGAGGGAGTTCCAGGATTTTGTCCCTCTGGTGTAGGTACTCCCACGGCGCTGTTAGTGAGGGACTTCCAGGATTTTGTCCCTGTGGTGTAGGTACACGCACGGCGCTGTTAGGGAGGGAGTTCCAGGATTTTGTCCCCGTGTGGTGGAGGTACACCCACGGCGCTGTTAGGGAGGGAGTTCCAGGATTTTGTCCCTCTGGTGTAGGTACACCCACGGCGCTGTTAGGGAGGGAGTTCCAGGATTTTGTCCGTGTGGTGTAGGTACACCCACGCCGCTGTTAGGGAGGGAGTTCCAGGATTTTGTCCGTGTGATGTAGGTACACCCATGCCGCTGTTAGGGAGGGAGTTCAAGAATTTTGTCCCCGTGTGGTGTAGGTACACCCACAGTGCTGTTAGGGAGGTAGTTCCAGGATTTTGTCCGTGTGGTGTAGGTACACCCACGCCGCTGTTAGGGAGGGAGTTCCAGAATTTTGTCCCCGTGTGGTGTAGGTACACCCACAGTGCTGTTAGGGAGGTAGTTCCAGGATTTTGTCCGTGTGGTGTAGGTACACCCACGCCGCTGTTAGGGAGGGAGTTCCAGGACTTTGTCCGTGTCGTGTAGGTACACCCACGGCGCTGTTACGGAGAGAGTTCCAGGATTTTGTCCATGTGGTCTAGGTACACCCACGGCGATGTTAGGGAGGGAGTTCCAGGATTTTGTCCCTGTGGTGTAGGTACACCCATGGCGCTGTTAGGGAGGGAGTTCCAGGATTTTGTCTCTGTGGTGTAGGTACACCCACGGCGATGTTAGGGAGGGAGTTCCAGGATTTTGTCCCTGTGGTGTAGGTACACCCACGGCGC